>NW_019758322.1:0-299 GCF_002891405.2 Cryptotermes secundus | reverse complement strand
AGTAAGTAAGTAAGTAAGATTCAATAAGAAATTAGGTTGGGTTCGATTAGTTGTGCTGGGCCATATCTCACACCTCTGTCAATGAACGCCATAACGCCATATGGAGAAGAATCTACTATGTACAGAAGAAATTAAACCATACTATGTTTCCAGGAGAAGAAATAGCGGTGTACATAAATCGCTTTATGCATTATTTCTTACATTGTGTCATAGCACTTACAGGAGTAAAGGAACTCGGTTACATAGTTGGTTGGGGCACTATGCTACAAGTCGGAACGTCGCGGGTTCGATTCCCGATG
>NW_019758321.1:0-299 GCF_002891405.2 Cryptotermes secundus | reverse complement strand
AAAATAAGATGAAATGTCATCAAAATCCGGGCCCTGGTAATAAGCTATTCCTCCTTAATCAGATTTTGATTTGTTACTGTTGTCCCCAGGTATCTGAATTTTGCCACATTTTCAAAGACTGTCAGCTGTCTTTATGTTATGATTTTCGTCCCATTCTGGTAACAAAATCTGTATTCTACTTAACCACAACAGGTTCATATATCCTGCATCTGTTTCCGGTGCCAGGCGGTAAGAAGGCCCTGACACAACAGGTAGCCTCTCTTCCATTTGAAGAAGGGCCATCACTCGCACAGTTTCCT
>NW_019758320.1:0-299 GCF_002891405.2 Cryptotermes secundus | reverse complement strand
TCTGTAGGAATTCCATAAATTAGGATGATGTTTTTCACGAAAGCGTTTGTAACTTCCTCAGTGGTTTGATTTTCTAAGGGTATCGCAATAAAGTATTTACTTAGATTGTCCTGACACGTGAGAATATATTTCATGCCGTTTTCCGTTAGCGGCAATGGACCGACAATATCAAGATACAATTTTTCCCACGGATATAATTTTGTATCAGTTACTGTTAAGGGTAGTTTTATTTTTGGGTGTGTCTCTTTGTTTAACTGACAAATTTTACATTTCTTAATAAATGTTGTTACATCTTGATC
>NW_019758319.1:0-299 GCF_002891405.2 Cryptotermes secundus | reverse complement strand
CTTCAAGGAAATTAGTTTCTTTAATTCATGATTTCTCTTCAGAAACAACAAACAAAAATATTAAACTGATCATCTGTTTACACATTAAAATATGAAGAAAAGACAAGTCACTTTACTTCTTGGATGACCGGAGAATTGGAGTTCGACTCCTACGGCAATTAGAGACCGGCTGTGGGGTCCTCCGTCTCCGATTAAGTTGGTACTGAGCAAACATTTCAAGACGTGAAGCTCTTAAATATGTGTTCTTATACCTGACTGTTCCAGCAGCACGCGCAGTGGATCAAGACCAATAAATAGTA
>NW_019758318.1:0-299 GCF_002891405.2 Cryptotermes secundus | reverse complement strand
AGTGACCAGCCCGTAGCCAGTCGCTATACTGACTACTCTATCTCGGATCCCTACTGAAAAAGTAGCCAAGGTCTGAAGGGCCGTAGGGTCATAGAAGAAAAAAAAAAGATCCACATAATGCCTTTGAGGAAACGGAAATTATCGGAAGGTGAAACTCTGATCTCACAGCAAACGCACCAGTGAGAAGAACTCGCCTCTATGGCGACTGCATAAGCAGAAGAGCAGAAGTTACCTGAAGCAGTGCCTGAATTGAATGTAAATTTTATTTTATGTCATCGAATATTATGGGACCGTGGCCA
>NW_019758317.1:0-299 GCF_002891405.2 Cryptotermes secundus | reverse complement strand
ATTTAATACTCAAACAGTACGTATTACTCACTAAGCTCTTCTTCAACATTTGCAACTCTTCGATAATGGTGGAAAACATGGCCACCTTGAAGTCACGTAACATTTCTGCTGCCATCTCTACGGAGGTGTTTCCTAACTAAATGAGAAACGGCGACCAGCACCGACAACAAAATCAATAAAATAGGATGCTACTATATCATCCTATGTGTTCCTCTCCTCGCCCTCCTTCGTCAAAACCTATTCGCCTTTCGAACCGCCAGTTCACATGAATAGCAATAAATAATTTTGCAAAATTAGAT
>NW_019758316.1:0-299 GCF_002891405.2 Cryptotermes secundus | reverse complement strand
CAGTGCATGGTGATCTGGACATTTGGCCTAGCTAGATGCATTATCCAGGAATTTGTTGGTAGAGACAGAGAAACCACAAAAAAGGAAAACCTCTGTCAGGATGAACGGTTGCCGATATTAGAAGCCGTGACCTCCGGAGGATGAAGGAGAAATGATATCCACTCGACCACGAAGCTCCGTAGTTTTTCTGATGTCTGGAATGCGAACGAGAGGCGCGGTTTGAAACATCTCCATTTTACACAGCAATTGGCCTTCATTTGTATTCGGTAGCCGTGTGGGCCCATGTCAACGTGACTGTG
>NW_019758315.1:0-299 GCF_002891405.2 Cryptotermes secundus | reverse complement strand
TTATTATTATTATTATTATCGTGCAACGAGTACTCCTTTGGCTTCCAGACAGCGCTCGACCAATGCCTGCATTCCAGCCAACAACTGTGCTACACACGAGCGCAGGTTGTACAAGAGTTCGCAGTGCCTGATCCTATAGGAGTGAGGAGGGTACTGTTGTACACATTCTAACCAAGAATTATCTGCGTACTGGTCGACGTTAAGTGACTTACTCGTCCCCGTATTCGATGCCAGTTTCAGTAATGTTTATTACATATAATACTCGTATTGTGTGCAAGAATACATTTTAATGGCTTTAT
>NW_019758314.1:0-299 GCF_002891405.2 Cryptotermes secundus | reverse complement strand
TTACGTGCTTTACTGGCAAAAGAAAGAAAACAAACATGTACAAACAAAAGACAAAGTAAAGTAACTTTTATCATTGAGACACTAATAACTGTTCCATTACTGCAGGCACACCAACCATTATGCGCAGAGAGAGAAAAAACGTACACTTTATAGTAACTAGAGCATTCGCTTGTTTGTATGGTGCTGTGAACAGCACGCTCTTCACACTGCGTGACTCTGGGAACCACATATGCAGCAAATTGGTCGTTTGTTTCTATATATAAGCGACGGATTCTTTCTTGTCAAGGTTCATTATGCGT
>NW_019758313.1:0-299 GCF_002891405.2 Cryptotermes secundus | reverse complement strand
ACGTCTCACAATCCCATGGGCCTCCACGGCCTGTTACAGGGATACATTTACTTTTTTCTTTTCCCCCACAATTCCAGTTTTAATCCTGAAAACAATTTTGGGTCTCTGGAAATGACGGTACTGTCCCATTTCCCAAATGTGACCAAAAAAATTATATTCCCCTTAAAATCTCCGTTCCACTACTTATTTTTCCCACTGGTCCGGATTGGGCTCCTCTCCCCTCACCCCCACTCCTTAGGCCTCATGATCGCCGTCCTTGTCACCTGTCAGTATGACTGCATGATGTCACAACCCAGATC
>NW_019758312.1:0-299 GCF_002891405.2 Cryptotermes secundus | reverse complement strand
TATCCCGGTTCACAAAAATGCCTGTATCATCTGCAATTTGAATACGCGGCAAAGTTAAGCTTTGGAAATCATGTCGACAAAAAAGTTACGTTCTCGAAGAGCGCCGGACCAGACGAAAGTCGGGGAATACCTTCTAGCATTCAGTTTAAAATCGCCTGTCTTTCGATCTCTCTAAAAAATGTACGAATCGAAAAAACAACTATGGTTTCATGTGTTTTGTAAGGGTATTAAACTTGCGCTTTCACCCTAAGGGAATTACATACACTGCGGATGTTTGGGAGCAATGTGCTGAGGACAGT
>NW_019758311.1:0-299 GCF_002891405.2 Cryptotermes secundus | reverse complement strand
ACCGATTATCTTATTAGATGATGTGTGGGATATTATTAAAAAAAAACAGTAGCTGAATAAGCCAGGAATAGATACATATATAAAAATATATACTGGGCATGAAATGCGATTCATTTTTACCTATAAAAAGATTCGAATTAATTATGGTGCAAAGACGAGTTATGCTCGAAAGGCGCACAGAAATGTACGTAGGTCTCCATAAAAAATGCCCACTAACTATGTTCGATTATAACTAAAAAAAACCTCCGTGGCCTGTAGTCCGCAAGCGAACTATATGGACCGAGCGACCGCCGCTTGTC
>NW_019758310.1:0-299 GCF_002891405.2 Cryptotermes secundus | reverse complement strand
TGAAATCCGAAGTTTTATTGCTATGTTACTAGAATCCGCCACTGAACCATACTCTGAGCCATTTGCATCCACTCCACGCAATCATTCTCCTTTAAACTTTTTTGAATCCTCCCATCTATTCATGGGTGTCCCAAATGGCATCTTACATTCAGGTGTTTCGATTAAAGTTTTATGTGTATTTTTAATTTCCCTCATGCAAGCTACATGTCTTCCTCATCTCACTGTCCACTGTCCATTCAAGGTGCTGTTATATAAGTTATAAAGGTAAGGCAAAGGTAAAGCTATCCCTGCAACAGGCC
>NW_019758309.1:0-299 GCF_002891405.2 Cryptotermes secundus | reverse complement strand
TCATTACAGCGTTGTCATATTTTGTTTCCTTGCTACAGTTGTATTCCACACTAGGAGCATACTCCATACACAGGGCCTTCATTCTATGCATTTCTATAAACGAGAAGGAACAGATCTCAGCTCACTGTTTTGGCCTTTAAAGTCACAAATTTTCGAAAGGGTTCACCACTGAAGTGTTGAAATGATCCGCAGATCATGGCCACACTTCTTATAATCGCTGCTTGCGAAACAGCGACAAGCAACTTAAATTTCCCGTTTCATATCCTGCAGTGTTGCAACCTTGCAATAATTTAACATGT
>NW_019758308.1:0-299 GCF_002891405.2 Cryptotermes secundus | reverse complement strand
ACTAACCAACTGACTCCACTCCACTGAATGAGTGATAACGTCTAGCCATTGACTGCATAGAAAACAGATGCTCGTTTACGGAGCCGTTACTTAACAACGGCTTCTGTATATTTCCTTATTTCGCGGTCGTTGCCTTGCAACGGGTCTGCATGCCACAATATGAAAGAAGCACATATGCTCATACCTCAAAACGGACTGCGGCGAATATAATCAAAGTTGAATCCGTTGTGACCGAATTCGCTCGGTTTGGGAAGCTGAAACACGTGCTCCGAGCCAACTGTGCGCACTTGCGGCAGTGT
>NW_019758307.1:0-299 GCF_002891405.2 Cryptotermes secundus | reverse complement strand
TTGCGTTGCTAGCTTGTTTGCTATGCGTTGCTAGCTTGCTTGCTACGCGTTGCTAGCTTGGAATTTTGCGTTGCTATCTTTTTATATTTGCGTTGCTAGCTTGATAACTTTGGGTTGCTAGCTTATAAGTTTTGCGTTCTAGCTTGATAGATTTCCATTGCTAGCTTGCAAGATATGCGTTGCTAGTTTGCCAGCCCTGGGTTGCTACCTTGAAAAGTTTGCGTTGCTAGCTTGCCAGTTTGCGTTGCTTGCTAGCCAGTTTTGCGTTGCTACCTTGCTCTCATTTCGTTGCTTGCTTG
>NW_019758306.1:0-299 GCF_002891405.2 Cryptotermes secundus | reverse complement strand
CGTAATAAGATTTTGACGTCCACTTTTAGAATTCAGAGTTGTGGGATATTTCCTGGACAGTAACGAAGCCAGCAAGGTAACCGAAGGCTCTCCATTATTGGAAGCCTTTGCCATGGAACGAATGATGAAGACACAGTAGACCGAAAAGACTTATCGTGTGCTGTTGTTATTTTTAAATTGTGGAGATCAGCGATGGCGCTGTAATTAAATGTATTGACGAGTCCTGTTTTCGAATGATCAACAAATCAAATCACACAATCCAAACACTGCCAGTTGTCACTCCCACTAGTGAAGACACA
>NW_019758305.1:0-299 GCF_002891405.2 Cryptotermes secundus | reverse complement strand
GTTACGTGGGAAGTTGGTGTACGTTAAGATACGAACAACGACAGAGGGCATCTTTCGCCACTCCTCAGCCACTAAAATGATGTTCACTGTATTGATGTAACAGAAGAATATTTTTCTTGTCGTTTTGTAGTGACAGCCTTTATTATAGATCCCATTAACGAACTAAAAATATGATTTGTTCTAAAAGTAAATGGTCACAAGCACGAAACTGTCAGCATCTTTTCGTTGTGAAGAACGGCTTTCATATTTGTTTCTTTATACAGGGTGATTCACGAAGTTTTACCCCGGCTTATGGTACA
>NW_019758304.1:0-299 GCF_002891405.2 Cryptotermes secundus | reverse complement strand
GCATTAAAATGAGTTATGTTTTCTCGGATATAACGCCGTGTAGTCAGTTAAAATTCAACAGTTTCTGGGGAATATGTTGCTAGCACTGTTCGCTTCATGGTAGCATATTATTCGACACTGAAGACGGAGGCGACATGTACTTCTGAAACGTCTGTTGACCTCCAATGGACTACACGGTGTTATATTCCAGAATAAAATTCAATAGTCTACGAACTGAACGTGTAGTTTCCGCAACTGACAGCTGAGAGAAGCCCAGTATAGCAACGGAACGCGGTGCTTATGTCTCTTAAGAAGGATCG
>NW_019758303.1:0-299 GCF_002891405.2 Cryptotermes secundus | reverse complement strand
CCGTCGGTAACTCGGACGCTATAGCGTCGAATTATTGATGACAGTAAATTGTAACGATTGTGGATAGACGTGGCTGTGGCTTAGCTCAAGGTACTATCCCAGCATTTACATGGAGAGACTGAGGAAGATCGTGAAAAATCTGAAGCAGGATGGTAAATGTCCCGGCAGAGATTCGAACTAAGAACCTTCCTAATAGAACTACAAATTTTTGCCTCCTGAGTGAACTTGCTCGATATGAAGAGAGCTTGAATTTATACCTCCGCCCTCCATACGTCTCCATAGTGTGGTGGTTAATTATT
>NW_019758302.1:0-299 GCF_002891405.2 Cryptotermes secundus | reverse complement strand
CTTTTTCTTGATTTGGGCACTTGCTATAGGTACCCATTGGAAAGGAGGCTGGGTGTATGGCAGAACCAGTCTGAATGACGTGAAAAGAGAAAATTTTTACCCTACTGGGACTTGTACTCTGACCCCTCTGTTGTCCAGCTGCTATACCGACTTACGATGGCTCTTTTAGAATGATATACAGCACAGTCTTGGTAATCCGACATATATGAACCAAGGTACTGTTGGATTACTGGAAACATCGGATTACTGGAAAGAGTCAGAACAAATTTATTAAGTTGTACTGCACAACATAGAAGTTT
>NW_019758301.1:0-299 GCF_002891405.2 Cryptotermes secundus | reverse complement strand
TGTTATTTTTATTTTTTACTAAAAATTGTCTTATTACTCCTATGTATAAGTTTTTTGTGTGGGGGAAGTGATGTTAATATGTTTCACGCTTTTTTTCTTCCTTATGGGGAAATGGGTGTTGTATGAGTGTATGTTGTTGGTATCAGTGGTCACTGATGTGTTTTAATGGATGAAATAGGTCCTTTCATGGTCCTTTTATGTAGATATTGATGTTTTGCAGATATACATTGTTGATGGCCATGTGTCACGTACTTTTACACTAAGGTTTTAGAATAATGGGGTTTGTTTCTGGTTCTTTT
>NW_019758300.1:0-298 GCF_002891405.2 Cryptotermes secundus | reverse complement strand
GGTGCTCGACACCAAGACTTACTGACTGACAGGCCGTCGGTCGCTATGTGACTTTGACTTTGAAGGGAAATCTCAAACCTGAGACAGTAAAATATGTTCCCGAGTCCCGGGATTCAGACCCGAGAAAGACTACGCTGGCAAAACCCAGCAGCATGTAAAAAAGACAGACCCAGACCCGACCTCTCGTCAGTCGCAATGTTACTTGGACCTGGACTTGAGTTAGAATTACGTTGGCCAAGCGGTAGCGTAATAGTTCAGTGATGATTGTCAGTTGGCTGCCTGAGCGTGTATTCCAACC
>NW_019758299.1:0-298 GCF_002891405.2 Cryptotermes secundus | reverse complement strand
AAAGACTGCTCTGGCAAGGGTCAGCAGCATATACAAAAGACAGACCCATTCTCATGTCAGATAGGGAGCCCCACAAAAACAAGACTATAACTGCCAAACAGTAATACATTTCTGGTCATGAGCCCAGGAAGGTGCTGGAGACCAAGACTTGCTGACTGATTGACTGAATGCAGTTCACTTTGGTGGAGTGAAGTGAAGTGGTTGGTTGGTGAGTGAGAGGGTTCAGCTGAGCTCTGCAAGGGAGACTGAGAAGAGATAGCACTATAGTCAGTTGGCAGTTGACAAAGAGTTCTGCACA
>NW_019758298.1:0-299 GCF_002891405.2 Cryptotermes secundus | reverse complement strand
ACATGAAGAAGTGAAAATTCTTGACTTTAATGGAACTCGAACTCCGACTCCTCGGTCCTCCAGCCTGTAGCCAGTCGCTATATCGACAGCGTTATCCCAGCTTTCCACACAGAGACTGTTCTGACAGAAACTGTTTTTGTAAGATACTTTCACGCGTATTGGTGACCACAGACGTGGTGTGGATAGCTGAATGGACTTGCTGCAATCTTAGAAACTACAATTAATTATAACCGATTCACTGATTCTCGCAGGTCACAAATAACTAGAGCCCACGCTATATCGTCTCAGTGTGCTATCAT
>NW_019758297.1:0-298 GCF_002891405.2 Cryptotermes secundus | reverse complement strand
GTTACACGCTCCAGTCGCTTTACCTTTGGAAAAAGAATAAGTTGGTTGGGAGCAGCACCCGTCTTGCTTATGAAGCTCTATGTTAAGCAAGCGACATGTACATCATTATCATCAGCAAAGAAGTCAGTTATCGCACCTCGTCCTGACCCAGTTAACGTCGATATAGGCTATGAGCTGGACGAACAAGTTGTCGGCGTTCGAGTCCCGGTGTGGACAAGAATTTTCATTTGTCCGTGTCCTCCAGATTGGCTGTGAGGCCCACCAACTCTCCTATCCACTGGATACCGGAGGCTCTTTC
>NW_019758296.1:0-298 GCF_002891405.2 Cryptotermes secundus | reverse complement strand
GTAAGACGGTTAGCATAAACCATTAACATTCATTTAGTGAACTGTGATATAATAATTAATCACGCTGTCAGTATCTTAGGCTGTATAGCGTCACGTGGTAGTCGATAAGTGAATAATAAATTCGAAGGGATGTAGAAGGTAACGGTTTTCTCTTCTCCTGATATAAGTTACTATCCCAAAATTGGTGATAAATTGCCGAGTAAATGTATGAACATTTAGTATAGGCTAGCTTATCTTCGGACCGAGATTAGAACCAGAACCCTTCGGAATATGAAAGAGTCGTACCGACTCAACCACA
>NW_019758295.1:0-298 GCF_002891405.2 Cryptotermes secundus | reverse complement strand
CGCCGCGATGGGAAGTCAGCGACTAACCGCTTGAGCTATGGCGCGTAGCGAAACACTAACTAATTCAACCCATAAAAGCTATCCATGTAACAGGCCACTGAGGCCTATATGGTTGTGAGGATGATGAGGGTCCCACATTTATAGACAGTTGGCTCACAGATGGCGGTAATGTTTTCAGCCTTACGCGCCGGCCGCCCTTTATCCCCTAGGAAGATCCGTGGTACTCATTTCTGTTAGAGGGTGAGTTGACCTAAGGGCCATAGTGCGGCTGGAATGATTAGGTCAATTGAAAAAATTC
>NW_019758294.1:0-298 GCF_002891405.2 Cryptotermes secundus | reverse complement strand
GATTGATTTTCCCCAATATCATAGCAACAGCAGAAAATAGTTTGAGTTTTCCACCACATCATGGCAAAAGCAGAACATAGTTCGAGTTTCAAATATATCATGGCAACAGGAGAAAATTATTTGTTTTCCTCCACACCATGGTAACAGCAGAACATAGTTAGAATTTTCCCCCACATCATGGAAACAGCAGAATATATTTTGAGCTTTCCCCCATATCATAGCAACAGCAGAAATTATTTTGAATTTTCCCAAATATCTAAACAGAAGAACATTATTTTAGTTTTCCCATATCATGGCA
>NW_019758293.1:0-298 GCF_002891405.2 Cryptotermes secundus | reverse complement strand
CGACGAAAAGGGAAGTCTCGATTCTGAGACAGTAAAATATGGTCTTGAGTTTCAAGGGACTCGGACCCGAGAATGACTACGCTGGCGAGGGCCATCAGTAATTGTAAACGATAGACTCGTTCTATCGTCAGAGAGACTGCACCACATCAACAAACCCGCAATTGTCTGACAGTAATAAATATCTGGTCTTGGGCCCCAGATACGTGCTTTATTCTAAGATAGACTGGTCGACTCACCGTCGGCAATAACATAAGACTCAGACTCAGAAGTCAGTCGTAGAACGAGAACGAGAAGGGAG
>NW_019758292.1:0-298 GCF_002891405.2 Cryptotermes secundus | reverse complement strand
GGAATAAATCAGATTTGAAGCTTCTTTATCCCTGGAGTATTTAAAGCCTTATGGTCTTCCATCATGGTCTTTTAAATTTCAGTACCCACCGTAGAATTTGTTGAAATTTGTTATTCTGGAGCAGTGCTTCTCAACTGCCGGACCGCGGCCTGCTACCGGGTCCTCGTCTTTTGAAAAAATAATCTACAGGGCCGCGGTCTAACAGTTTGAGAACCGCCGCTCTAGAGCGAGATTCATATAGCACGGATGCCCTGATGCGTGAAAAATGCATAAAAATTGTAGTCGGAAAACATGAAGA
>NW_019758291.1:0-298 GCF_002891405.2 Cryptotermes secundus | reverse complement strand
CCCCCCCCCCAACATAAACCCACAACTACCACTAAGTCCCTGGGCGTCTAGTTCGTTATGAGCTGGATTTGGGCTATGTTTAGCTCTCGCACAAAAACCTACTGGTCGGGCTTCTGGGCCTGACCTTTGAATCCAGTGAGCAGCAGCTGCAATGTGCGAAGGAGGAAGGGTGACGCACCGTACTTGAGGCCCATACACTCATCTCAGGGCGCATTCTCTTGACAACGGGCAGGTCCACACATACCGACTGTAAATCAGAACACAGGGCGAGTGACGGAGAGGCGGGGGAGGGGGGATA
>NW_019758290.1:0-298 GCF_002891405.2 Cryptotermes secundus | reverse complement strand
GAAGACAGTACATGCCTTAGACCGCTCGGATACCGTGACCGGCTTGTAACCTGAATTGGGCCCAATATTATTACAGGCAAGAGAGACACGTTTACAGTTGAAGCTGAAACAGTAACATTAAAACAGGTTTCATTTAAGCAGTTCGATCCACAAAGGTGAAACGTTTATGGGTGTTATAACTATATTCTTCTTCTTCTTTTTCCTCTTCCTCTTCTTTTCTTCACGGATTATGCAGCTTAATGCCTCTACCTTCCTTAAAAACGCCTTTTCAGCGTTTTCTTAGGTTTCCCATCAGAAT
>NW_019758289.1:0-298 GCF_002891405.2 Cryptotermes secundus | reverse complement strand
TCTCCCCGTTCGTCTGAGTGTAATGTTACGGCATCCTGTAAGAATGTGATCAGAGAACGCAGGATGAGGAACACGTACTCTTGAAAATGTCCACCATCCGGTCTTTACTCTGAAATGTGGTATTATCCAGTTTCTTTGTTTCAAAAACACGGAATCATCGTATAGATAGATATCTGTTTCATTTGGTTCTTTAATATGGGCTCGTGTCCGGAATATGCTGTTGTTTCATGCACATTCACTTATACAAGGTGCGACAATTTAATTCCCGGAATGGCCCTGTGAACGCAAAATTTGTTTA
>NW_019758288.1:0-298 GCF_002891405.2 Cryptotermes secundus | reverse complement strand
GTCGGCAGTTACACTTTCTCACGAAACAGAACAGATCGGGCTCTACAGTCCGCTGCGATTTCATCTTCCCTCGTTTCAGCGATCAGCTTTGTTCTCCTCAAAACCTCACTGGCCGACAGTCACGTGTCAGCCAGGCGAGTTTCCGCTTGCATATTTTACATTTAAGTACCGCTCCGCAAGACACACTGGTACGTACACGCAGCAACGACTACCGCCTTACCGCGGAGAGTTATGCTGGCGGGAGTGTAAGCTCATGGTAGAACCATCCAAGCCAGGCAGATCATGGGATAGGGGCGAG
>NW_019758287.1:0-298 GCF_002891405.2 Cryptotermes secundus | reverse complement strand
TAGGTTTGCGCAGTAGACTTGTCCGCATCAATCAGTAACTGAGGTTAGGTGAGGTGAGGCTGGGTGAGGTGACGTGACGTTTCTTCGCGTGACATGTCGTGACTTGGCGTGACTTGATGTGACTTGTCGTGAGTGACGTGACTTGACGTGACTAGACGTGAAATTATGTGACTTGACGTTGCTTGACGTGAGGCGAGGCGAGATAGTTGCGGGGCGAGTCGTGGCGAGACTAGAATAGGTTAGGTTAGGTTGCGTTATGTTCGATTAGGTTAGGTTAGGTTAGGTTAAGTTAGGTTAG
>NW_019758286.1:0-298 GCF_002891405.2 Cryptotermes secundus | reverse complement strand
CGTTCCATAAAAGGCGGACAATTTCTTGACTAGCAGAGTGACTATTAACTTCCCAAGGACTCTGTTTCATTCGATAAGAAATGCTACCTGTATTTACTTCAGGAGTCGCCATTCTCTGCAACAGAAAATTTCCTACAACAACATATGGAATTCTAATTAAAGACGGAATTTTTATTAATGTCAGAGTGCACTCTATCAAAACCAGTGCTCGTGAGAATACAAGTATCGGGACTATATACGTATGATTTCATACCTAATATACGTCACATCTCGAAACCCGACACAAGAGAACTCAGAG
>NW_019758285.1:0-297 GCF_002891405.2 Cryptotermes secundus | reverse complement strand
TACAAGGGACTTAGTCCCACCCCACTAGCAATAAAAAAACGAGGATATTGTTTGTTAGTGACAGGATATCATGAACAGTAGAACAAAATGGTCTCTGGTGCGATATTATTGTTCTGCATTCAAAATTTAGCGTAGGTTTACCATACCGAGTTTCGGAAAAACTGGTCACTTAAATTAGGCTCTGTTACTAGTCGACAAACAAACAGACAGATAGACCTAACGGAACTGAATGGCGATCTTCAAAAAGCACCTCAGGGCAAATAAGATAGTGAATACATAGATCCACTTTAATATACG
>NW_019758284.1:0-298 GCF_002891405.2 Cryptotermes secundus | reverse complement strand
TAGGAAAATGTTGCTTGCGCCATTACTTATGATTGACTTCATTATATAGGAATTGAAACTTTCACACCGGTGGTTATGATGAGCTGTATCTTGTGCGAAATTACGCAATGCATTTCGTTGAAGGGGAACGGAAGTTTCTGTGGAACATATTGCCTGCATCTTCAGGGTCGAAGAATATATCAAGGAAGAAAGCAGCTGCGTTTGCTACGGTCTTCATACAGTTTCTTGCTTCATGTATGCTAGGGCCCTGAAAATGGAAGCAAAATATTCATCTGAAATATCAGTTGATATTCAACGG
>NW_019758283.1:0-298 GCF_002891405.2 Cryptotermes secundus | reverse complement strand
AGACGTCGCATTGGAGTACTGGGCCAGAAGTCAAGTGACACTGCACGTGATAATATATATATAAAGCTGCTTTTAAACAAATGTCCATTATACTAAACTTTTGAAGCGAGAATTTAAGCAAATATTGCATTTATTTATTTAATTAAATTTTAAAATCCATTCACAATATCGTATCACCCACAGATAGCTGAACAGAAGGTCGTGCCATAGTTCAGGCGGTTAGTTGACGGTTTTCTACCGCTGCGGTCCGGGTTCTATCCAAAGTCAAGTCATGTGGGATTTGTGGTGAAGAAAGTGG
>NW_019758282.1:0-298 GCF_002891405.2 Cryptotermes secundus | reverse complement strand
TGGAATTATGCAGCAAATTTCTTATCAGGGTTGCTATATTAAAATATTTCTTTTACTGTTACCTTTTACAGTAGAGACAAGATATTAATGTGAAATGCATACCCTCTGGTCACACTGTCAGGAGATTAAACTGCCATCTCTTAACTCTCTTCGTGAACATGATGGAATGGACTATACAGAGTGGCGCAAACAAGAACACCGTCTCTAAATGAAAATACTGAAATAAGCGGGTCTACGGAACTGAAAGTTCATACATGTTGTGCAGAATATTCCTGAATATGTGTATAAGAGATTCAGG
>NW_019758281.1:0-298 GCF_002891405.2 Cryptotermes secundus | reverse complement strand
AAGAGACCGTGAGAACCGGTAAAAGCAGTAAATTGCTGTAGTCTATTAAATACCTTCGACTGTAGACTTCCACTTGAACTAGGGGGAGAAGTAGTTCGTAAGAGGTACAGACACTACACTATAAGAACTTCTTTTCTTGCGTTTCGTTAAATACACGGCATATCGAACCGTATGTCACACTGTCATATATAGAAGTAATAAGACGGGTATTTTTGTATGATACCAGTCACATTATTAGAAACTTGTTAAAATCCTATTCATTTTTTCATGTAAATGTGATATTGTGCCGGTCACGGTA
>NW_019758280.1:0-298 GCF_002891405.2 Cryptotermes secundus | reverse complement strand
TTCCTAGTACTCATTTCTGTTAGAGGCAGAGTCGACCCCAGGGCCTTAGTGGGGCTGGGAGGATTAGGTCAATTGAAAAAATCGAGTGACCTCATCTGCATGCCCCCTATAGCAACAATCTTTATCTTTTTTTCGGGAAGTTTATTTTCATAATTATCTTAATTTTGGGCCACGCGGTAGCGTAGTTGATTGAGGCACTAAGCTACAAGTCGGAAGATAGCGGGTTCAATTCCCGATGAGGTCATTAGATTTTTTCAATTGACCTAATTCTTCCCGCCGAACTATGGCCCTGAGGTCG
>NW_019758279.1:0-298 GCF_002891405.2 Cryptotermes secundus | reverse complement strand
TTGGCCTCTTCTTCAGTTTCGTAAACTTTTGACACAGACGATATGATTCCTAGGATGGGAGATGAGCCCGTCGCAAGGCGGCTACCTACTCACAGGGCAACACAAACACAGCATAAACGCAGACACAAACATCCATGCCTTGAGTGAGATTCGAACCCACAATCCTAGCGTTTGAGCGAATGAAGACAGTTCATGCCTTAGACCGCACGGCCACTATGATCGGTATATTTCACCTCTAAGCTGTACAATTGCTCTAAAACTCGCCTGATATATGAGAAACTGGGACTTCTATTTTACT
>NW_019758278.1:0-298 GCF_002891405.2 Cryptotermes secundus | reverse complement strand
TATGTACACCAATTGTTAAGCAACGGCTCAGTAAACAAACCTCAACAATAGAGAAACTGTTTTCTATGAGGTCCGCGCAGTGACCATTGCTATGCAATAATTCGGTAAACATGTTCTAACAACAGAGGCTGTGTTTTCTGCGGGGTCCATGCCGAGGAGTTATCTTGAAGATAACTGATGCTACATGAGTCGGGAGGCGGGGTCAAATACCTCCACCATGACCCTGCGAGTTGTAGGAGGTTACAAAAAGGGAAGTCTCATATCTGAGACAGTAAAATGTGGTCTTGAGTTCCAAGGG
>NW_019758277.1:0-298 GCF_002891405.2 Cryptotermes secundus | reverse complement strand
TGTCTCATTGTTTCCTTTCGTACAGTAATTGTTTCATATTTACGCTACATGATATTTTTAATAAAACTGAATTCTTTTGAGATGAATTTGAAGATGCGAGGAGAATGAGAAGAGCACAGAAGCCCGAAAACCTATTTATATAGGAGTATTAGAGTTTACTAGAGAACATTGGAGTCCTCTAGTTATTATGATTTTTTTCTGGTCCCTAACCCGGAGGGGGCATCGTTGATGAACGGTATTTAAGAACAGGGTTTTGAGGAGAATGTTTGGACCTAAAAGATGAAGTAACAGGAGGGTG
>NW_019758276.1:0-298 GCF_002891405.2 Cryptotermes secundus | reverse complement strand
TTTAAAAGCATGGATGCTTGTGAGAAACATATCATTCACATAGCATCACATACAGGGTGTGTCATTTAAGAAGCAAACAAAACTACATTATATACAAGCTTTCGGGTGGCGTAAGTATTGTAATCTTATTCGATATTTCCTTGTCGTAGTACGCACTGCTAAATGCTTCAAGGAGAGCAGCATCCATTTTGGTGCCAAGTAATTTTCGAGGATTGACACACGTTCTGATCGTGAATACAGGATACTCTTACGTTCACAGCTTCTGCGCAACTGGTGAGAGCAACAGGCTAGTAACCAT
>NW_019758275.1:0-298 GCF_002891405.2 Cryptotermes secundus | reverse complement strand
CCCATTACATTTATGTAGCTGCCATTGGTGGTTTACTACATTACTGAGCTTAATTTCTGCTTGGTTTACTCTTTGGGCATGAAGATGGAGGCAGCAGGTTCTTGTGAAGCATTGGTACCTGTCTGCTAAAATATATGATGTCACAACCCCAGAAGACAGTGATCTTTGTAGCCTGGGATGGAAATGGTGATGCTTTCTACCACAATAACTTCGCATTCCATATATATATTTTTTTAATTGGTCAATATCCATTTTAACAGAAAAATTACTTCCATTCAAGAAAAATCTGAATGCCTTG
>NW_019758274.1:0-298 GCF_002891405.2 Cryptotermes secundus | reverse complement strand
GGAAGAGAGAACGATCGCTTTTCTTGCCTTACCATGAAGGCTTGCAATCACGCTAAGGATGGGGGGAGGGGGTGGACACGTGATTTTGACCTCAGCCATGGCAGTCAGCGGGGAAGGAAGGACCGGCTCGCATCCTGGAATCCGGAGAGGCCACTCCAAGAGCTTAACGGAGAAGTTCCGTTGCACGGTTTAAGCCCCGAATGTTATCGTTACACTACTGACCAGACCCGGATTTCAACCAAATGATTTTATGCAGAAACAACTGGAGAGTCGCTGTGTTCAAGAAGATCACAAGACT
>NW_019758273.1:0-298 GCF_002891405.2 Cryptotermes secundus | reverse complement strand
TCTGCTGTAATCAAATATATTTCAATTTCTGATGTAGTGTTGTATTACAGTAAGACTGATGTGTGTGTTACGGAGTTATGTATGTTTAACTTTCTTTTAGTGTGTGCAATAGTGAAGCCTAAATGTTGACTGTATGTGCATTCGCTGTAGGCTGATGCTGATGTGTATCAGCTAATAGTGAATATATAATTCTGTGTGAATTTAATGTTTGTTTATTATAAGGGAACCGTTTATCACAGTCTCAGTTATTTGGACTATTGAAAATAAACTGCCTCTGGTATTACGGAATGACACTTTG
>NW_019758272.1:0-298 GCF_002891405.2 Cryptotermes secundus | reverse complement strand
GAATTTGCATTTTTTTAAATTCAACTGTAAAATAATAAGAACACTAGGAAAAACTGGACAGTACCAGAAGGCTTACGGATTTTCCTGAATACAAGAAGGATGGTTCCACCTTTTTTATACATTTTCACTGAAATGTGTACTCAGAGAACATTCAATGTTGGGAAAATTTCAATTCCAATTTAATTATCATAGTGTAGCAGTTTGCACTCTTGCCTTGTATTCAGGAAGTACTGAATTCAAGTATCAGTCAGGAGACTGATTATATTTACTAAGATTTATAGTGTTTCCAATCCTTCCA
>NW_019758271.1:0-298 GCF_002891405.2 Cryptotermes secundus | reverse complement strand
CTCAAACGTAGCATGAACTATACATATCCAGGTAGTCGTGATTTTCTGTTGCTTTCGCGGGAGACAGCACGTTCCTCTGAAACAGACAGCTTTGCATCCCAAAAGACCTTGTTCTAACTATCCAGTGCTTTGAGAACCTCAAATTTCATACAAGAAAGATTCTAGGCGTACTGCAAGGAGGAAGTTTCAGGGGTGTCCGAAAACTTGTTTCTGATGCGACATTCAGACACGAGCGGGTACCCAAATGCGATTTTTGCTTTATGTGAATGACTTAACAAAGATAGGTAATAATAAGGCT
>NW_019758270.1:0-298 GCF_002891405.2 Cryptotermes secundus | reverse complement strand
TCCTCCCTTAATGTCAGAGACCAAGTTTCACACCCATACAGAATTGGTGTTATGAGAAATGTTTTCAGAAACTTGTTTCGTATTTCACACGTTCAAGGGGTGCGCTATTTTGTAGAGGAGCTATCTAATTGTGAAAGCTGAGCAAAAGAGCAAAGCGATCTCTTGGATGAGCTTGGCATTTCGAGAAGAGGAAGTCCCCCACAGAAGTACGAAGGATCTGACGTAGTATGAAGAGGGAAGAAGAGTAATAGACGAATCAGAGAATGTACATCAGACTGGTAAGAGAGAGATGGAAGTC
>NW_019758269.1:0-298 GCF_002891405.2 Cryptotermes secundus | reverse complement strand
GACTGTGGACCTGTCATCTTGACAGATTACTGATGATGATGAAGAGTCTTTCATGTATTTATTTCACGACTCTCTGTGGACCATTCAAGTGATGCAGAGCCATCAGGCAAGATAGTCGTTGCGCTAAGGTCCACGGTTCAAACCTCTACAGGGACCTTGGTTATCCTATGATTTTCCTCAGTCTATCCAAGCGGTTGCCGAGGTAATGCCTAAAAACAGACCACTAAGACTTACTTTCGCATCACTCATAATCCATCATTCATTAGTCGTCCTAACATTCTAAGCTGTATGATCTGGG
>NW_019758268.1:0-298 GCF_002891405.2 Cryptotermes secundus | reverse complement strand
TTCTCATAACAAGATTTGTATTTACCTCAAGCTAATTTAACTATTCATCAAAAAGGCGTTTATTATGCAGGTATAAAAATATTCAGTAAATTGCCCAGGTCAAGAACATGTCCAATACTTTTAAAAAGTTTAAGCTTGTATTAAGGCATGAATAACTAGACCTCTATGTTATTCTATGCCATGTCCTATATCCAGCTCTGGATCTCATCAACTTTATAATAAATACAAATACAAATTGCCTAAACTGCATTTGTTCTTGCCTTCATAATAACAGTTTCTTTACATCTATGTTTGTTCT
>NW_019758267.1:0-298 GCF_002891405.2 Cryptotermes secundus | reverse complement strand
TAACCTTGAGTACAAGGAACACAAAGCAACACTAGATACACACAACTGAGAGAGCGGGACGCCCAATGGGACACGAAACCAGCCGCAAAACATAAGACAGGAATAAAATCATCTTACAACAACAAAACTTAATACGAGTAATAGTAACAGCGGCGTGCCTTAATGCATACTGTTTGAGCAAGTGCACCGTGCAGAAGTTGTGTTGTCTGAAGATGACTCTACACGTATGTAGCTGAAACATGTAGCATAAACACCGAATGTATAGATATTTTAATAATTTTCATTATATTTTATACAT
>NW_019758266.1:0-298 GCF_002891405.2 Cryptotermes secundus | reverse complement strand
TTCCCTCCTGACTGACTCCTGACTTGTCCTGCTTATAACATCTCGGGACGGACCGCGTAGAAAACACTGCTCCTCTGTTGCAGTGTAATTGTTGCCGTGGAAACATGTCTGTTTGCAGAGCTGTTACTTAGCAATGCCTCTTATATAGTTACTTATTTCGCAGTCGTTTCCTTGAAACGGGTCTACATACCACAATATGTAGAATTCTGGCGGAAAAATTTCCATATAGATGATCTTTAATTAAACCTGGACTCAGAGGGGAATATAACTTACACTATAGACCCAAATAGATCTTCAT
>NW_019758265.1:0-298 GCF_002891405.2 Cryptotermes secundus | reverse complement strand
GGATGAGTTGATCTATTTGGATTTATTTACACTTTCCTCTACAAACACTCTTAACTACAGGCAATACAGCGCTACTGCTGATTTACACACTTTCCAGTTCACCACTGCACCCGCACTGGGATTCTCAGTTTCCGCTAGTCGGCTCCTGGCAACGGATCTCAACACAAAAACTATCACTTCAAAGCACTATGAAGTCTTCTTGTCTTTAAATACTCTGTACTCCTGTCCCAAACTGTACTCAACTGACCTTCAGAATTCACTAAGGACACGCTCCATTCTCGTCCTTGTGCTCTCAGCT
>NW_019758264.1:0-298 GCF_002891405.2 Cryptotermes secundus | reverse complement strand
AGCTTTGCGTTGCTAGCTTCTTAGCTTTGCGTTGCTAGATTGCTATTTTGCTTTGCTAGCTTGCTAGCATTGTTTGCTAGCTTGCCAGCTTTGCGTTGCTACCTTTGCAGGTTTGCGTTGCTAGCTTGCAAGCTTTGCGTTGCTATCTTACTAGATTTGCGTAGCTCGCTTTCTAGATTGATAGATTTGGGTTGCAATTCTGCTAGATTTTGGGTTGCTATCTTACAAGCTTTGCGTTGCTAGCTTCCAATGTTTACGTTGCTAGCTTGCTAGCTTGATAATTATGTTTTGCTAGCTT
>NW_019758263.1:0-298 GCF_002891405.2 Cryptotermes secundus | reverse complement strand
TGCCAGATTTGCTCAAAGAAAGAACTGTGGAGCCAGAGAAACAGTCATTGTTAGTTAACGGCTCTGAAACAACATTCGTTTCTGGACAACGGCTGCGAAACAGGCAATGGAACGACGTCCGTTGATAGGCAGCAGATTTTATATAAGAATACAAGACACATGCTAGGGAATAAGTCGGTAAATACCTTCCCTTGACAACACATACGCATGAAACAGAGAAACTGTGTTTTCTGTGTGGTCCGTACAGAGATGTTTTAAGCAAGGGATAAGGTTATCCCTTATCCCTTGGTCAGTCAGT
>NW_019758262.1:0-298 GCF_002891405.2 Cryptotermes secundus | reverse complement strand
GCTCTCTCTGACAAGAAGACGGGTCTGTCGTTTACAATTTCTGCTGGTGTTCGCCAGCGCAGTCATTCTCGGGTCCAAATCCCTTTGGACTCGTGACCATATTTTACTATCTCAGATTCGAGACCCCCCCTCACTTTTTCGTCGCCTCCTGCGATTCTTAGGGTCACTGTGGAGGTATTTGACCTCGCCTCCACACGGGAAGCCAGTATCTCAAATTCTGGAACTGTACTCCCGTTATAAGGTAGCGTAGTTAGTTGCGGCACTATGCTACAAGGCGGAAGGTCGCGGGTTCAAGTCC
>NW_019758261.1:0-298 GCF_002891405.2 Cryptotermes secundus | reverse complement strand
ACTTTTCCATCATCCAGTATTCTAGAAACTAGAAAATACGATGTTTCGGAAATTGGATCTGTTTCCATCCTCAGATAAGAGGAGGAAAGACGCCTACTCTGTTGGGTCTGTCTTGTGAATCTGATGGGTTGTCCAGTGGTTGAGGTTAGGTCATTCTAAGGAACCCAACTGGGTAGGTGTCTTCACCCTCCGTCACCTGAGGATGGAAACAGATCCAGTTTCTAAAGCTCCATGTTTTCTAGTTTCTAGAGTACTCGACGATGGAAAAGTCCAAAAACCCAGTAATTCTGAGTATTAT
>NW_019758260.1:0-298 GCF_002891405.2 Cryptotermes secundus | reverse complement strand
GTTGATAGCTTGCTAGCTTTGCGTTGTCAACTCCTTAGCAGTGCGTTACTAACTTGCTAGCTTTGCGTTGCTAACCTGCTAGATTTGCGTTGCTATCTTGAAGGCTTTGCGTTGCTAGCTTGCTAGTTTTGGGTTCTAGTTTGCTTGCTTTGCAATCCTAGCTTGCTATATTTGTGTTGCTAGCTTGTTGCTTTACGTTGATAGCTTCCTAGTTTTGCGGTGCTAGCTTGCTAGCCTTTGCGTTTCTAGCTTGCTTGTTTGGCGTTGCTAGCTTTCCGTTGCTAGCTTGCTAACTTTG
>NW_019758259.1:0-298 GCF_002891405.2 Cryptotermes secundus | reverse complement strand
AGCCGCCAGCACCGGAAGCTCATGCTAATGAAGACCCCCAAGACTGTTGTTGCCCAGCAGGACAACGAGGAGGTATTCCAAAGCTTTGTCTCAACGCATCCCTGGATTATGATAAGTCCCCACCAAAGACTCAGCCACTATGCCATAACGATCATTAACTTTTGACATAATCAATTTTAGAATTCAACAATTTACAGCAAAAATGCTTTGATTTCATGCAGTTCCTGGACAGAACACATCAACTATAACGACCACTATCACATGACATATTCAATTTTCCGAATTAAATACATTTCGA
>NW_019758258.1:0-298 GCF_002891405.2 Cryptotermes secundus | reverse complement strand
TGCGTTGCTAGCTTGCCAGCTGCACGTTGCTAGCTTGCCAGCTTTTCGATGCTCCCTTGCTTACTTTGCGATGCTAGCTTGCTAGATTCGAGTTGATATCTTGCTAGCTTTACGTTTCTAGTTTGCTAGCTTTGCGTTGATAGCTTGCTAGCTTTGTGTTGTTAGCTTGATAGCTTTGCGTTTCTATCTTGATAGATATGCGTTGCTTGCTTGCTTGCTTTGCGTATATTTCTTGCTAGCTTTGCGATGGTTGCTTGCTAGCTTTGCGTTGCGAGTTTGCTAGCTTTGCGTTGCTAGC
>NW_019758257.1:0-298 GCF_002891405.2 Cryptotermes secundus | reverse complement strand
TGGGAAGTGTTTGTCGCGCAAAGCGGTTCACAACTGGGTGACAAACGTTTCGCCGATGACGAAGATGTTGAAACGGAGGTGCAGAAGTGGCCGAGACAGAAAGTCCATGCTGCGGGCTTCAACACGCTTGTAAAGCGATGGGACCCGCATGTCAGTGTTCGCGTAGGACATGCCGAGAAATTTTTCTTTTTCTAATATCATATGTTTTAGGTTTTATAACCACTTTTGACGTATTTACTGACTCTTCCTTGTACATACGTAGTGTAATTTTTGAGAGGTGGTAGAAACTCAAATGTAA
>NW_019758256.1:0-298 GCF_002891405.2 Cryptotermes secundus | reverse complement strand
CGCAGAAACCGATGTTGCTATAACCAAGTTTTACTGTAATTAAATTAGATGATTACAAACATATTTGTTTTTTTTTTGTAAAAGCCTTGATTCCTGAATAGAAAAAACCTCTAAATATTAAACAAAATTAGTTAGATGAGGAGTATTACAGTCGTATTGTTATATTTAACTGAATAAATAAAGTAAATTAACAATTTCTCTATTAAAACAAAAAATATTTGTTTCTATTTCTTATAGAATTTGGTTTTCATGGATCGTAGTCTTCCAAAAACGAACTGTTCAATTAATTTTGTATCCT
>NW_019758255.1:0-298 GCF_002891405.2 Cryptotermes secundus | reverse complement strand
ATATACAGTAAAATTATAAAATGACGTCTTTGCTAACCGATGCACCAGGAATATTCAGTCATTGTTTTATGACTGGGTACGAGCTGGACGGTCAGATTTCTCCCGTCGGTAGGATCAGGCATTTTTCTGTTAAACACTTCCAATTTCGCTATGCAGTCTCAGCCCCCTATACATTGGCTACCGCAGGTAAAGCTGCAGGATCGCGAACCTCACCACTCACTAAGCCTTAGGTCTACCTTTACTCCCCGTATGACATAGTGTTCAATACGAGTACAAAGGCAGCTTTACCGTTCTCATT
>NW_019758254.1:0-298 GCF_002891405.2 Cryptotermes secundus | reverse complement strand
GCTGTTAGTAAATCTACAACAACATACTTCAATCTGTGTTGTGATTGTATGGTTTAGCAGCTTCAAGCAACTCCTGATCACCTGAATTATGGTCTATCACCACTATTCCAGAGAGATTAAGTGACGGGAGATCAGAGAAAATTTAATAATGAGGATCTTCAAGACTTGTACAGTTTGCCAAATATAATGACAACTATGATCAAGTCAAGAAGGGTGAACTGGGCAGGGTATGTAGCATGCATGGGGTGAAGAGGAATAACCGCCAGAGAAGAGAGTCCAGTGTCGGCCAGAATATTGT
>NW_019758253.1:0-298 GCF_002891405.2 Cryptotermes secundus | reverse complement strand
ATGATTTACACAGTCAAAAGCCTTTGCCAGATCACAGAAAATTCCCCCTACATGCCGAGGACAAGAACTACAATGAAGTGTTACATTTACGACGGAGTTTATACTATACATATAGATGCCAGAATACATTTTGGGTTATTCTGTTTAAAGGTGTTAATTTTTTGTATTGACAAAAATAATTTTGGTAATACCATCTGCACTTTGGTAGAAAGGGATTCTGGGTCGGTTCCATGGGAGAAGTCTGTGACAAGCGAGTGAAGAATGTGAGTTTTATACAGCCGCACGCCATTTTACGTAA
>NW_019758252.1:0-298 GCF_002891405.2 Cryptotermes secundus | reverse complement strand
TGATGTTTACTCAACTGGTCTGGAAATCCTTGCTTTTATGGAACTCAAAGGTTCATTCCCATGTTCAAAATGTCTGACATTGGACCTTATGAAATTAAACACACATAAATTTAATGTACACAACAAAGAGTAATAGAAATTAAGACATAACATAAAATAATGGGGATCAAAAAGGTTCATACAAATAATATAAAATAATTTTAATTTTGTGCATCCTGTTGTGTTATAATACACAATTTCTTTATTAAAATGTGTCACAACACAACAATATCAAGGTCAAGGTCAAGATTTGCTCGTG
>NW_019758251.1:0-298 GCF_002891405.2 Cryptotermes secundus | reverse complement strand
TGCTAGCTTTGGGTTGCTAGCTTGCTACCTATTACTTGCTAGCTTTCTAGCTTTGTGTTGCTTGCCTGCTTGCTTACTTTGCGTCCTTCTTTATAGTTTCCGTTGCTAGCTTCCTAGTTTTGCACTGCTAGATAGCTAGATTAGCTTTGCTAGCCTGGTAGCTTTGCGTTGCCAGCTTGCTAGCATTGGGTTTCTAATTTGCGAGGTTTGCGTTGCTATCTTGCTACCTTGCCGTTGCTACCCTTGTAGCTTTGAGATGCTAGCTTGCTACATTTGCGTTAATAGGTTGGTAGATTGG
>NW_019758250.1:0-298 GCF_002891405.2 Cryptotermes secundus | reverse complement strand
AATAACCATTTGTAGTTACGACCTACAAGAT
This sequence comes from Cryptotermes secundus, assembly GCF_002891405.2. NCBI lineage: Eukaryota > Metazoa > Arthropoda > Insecta > Blattodea > Kalotermitidae > Cryptotermes > Cryptotermes secundus. Next base: position 267 of record NW_019758250.1, on the reverse strand, counting down.
GTTTATAAATCCCATCATCCAATCCAAACCCCGTCTATAGTCACTAATAATATTAACTAAAACTAAATGGTTGTATATGAATTTCACGTCTGTTTACGACAAGTGAAGGGTTTGGCATAGTCTTAATCAATATATAATTCCTAACATAACGAGCAAGATAATTGTACGTTATATAATTTTTACTGTCTCCTTAAATTTTGATTGTGCACTAGGCTGAGGATTGTGTACGAGATATCGCATGCTGAAGTCGACATATAACCTCGCTTT
>NW_019758249.1:0-298 GCF_002891405.2 Cryptotermes secundus | reverse complement strand
ATTTCTACCTTCCTTTCTATCCTAGTTCCACGCATGTACGTGCTTTGTCACAATTTTTATTGCATATTTCCATGTTACCTCCCTTCTGCATAGCCTGGTCTCAGGTGTTTAAGTAGCTGTAGTGCATTTAAATTGATTTGTCAAACGAGAGGACGGGTCTACTTTTTGTATATGATTTTAACGTTTATCAGTGCAGTCCTCATCGGGTCTGGGTTCTTTAGGGATCCCGACCCTCTTTTGACATCTCAGAGTTAAGACTTAATTTTTTGTGGCTTCCTATGACCCCAAACGGGCCAGG
>NW_019758248.1:0-298 GCF_002891405.2 Cryptotermes secundus | reverse complement strand
TGGAGAAAGTGCAGAAAATCCAGTAATTCTAAGTGAATCCAATCCATAACCCAGCAACACCCCCACACACAAACTGGAGGACTGCCCTTCTTCCGTCATCCGCGACTGCTATCCAATATACCCGCAACCACCCTTTATATATCGATGTGATCTGATGCTGTTACTTTAAGTTTTAATAATAGTGGAAAATATGTGGAAAATTTTGCAGGGCTGGTGTGCAAACTGTAGCTCACGGCCCGCATGTGGGCTTCCGGACAATTCCGAAGTGAACTATTCTGTATGCGGTAAATTCACGGAT
>NW_019758247.1:0-297 GCF_002891405.2 Cryptotermes secundus | reverse complement strand
GTGGATCTATACATCCACTCCCCCATACGCCTTCATGACATAGTGTTTAATCGGTTAAGCACAGGGACAGCTTTACCTTTTACCTTACCTCTTGACGAGCTAAGAAACTATCAGCTTCTGAATAGGGACCGTATTCCATATTTCTAAACTGAATATTATTACATGGCTGCGCTCTTTGTCTTGTGCGATTCGAATTTTGTAGGCCTTCTGTGGTTAAGGCCGAATTAGCATTAAATAACGTAACTGAGGAACGCACAGCACAACACATTACGAGGTTGTAAAAGACGACTCGGAAGA
>NW_019758246.1:0-298 GCF_002891405.2 Cryptotermes secundus | reverse complement strand
CTATGGGCCTTCATGGCTTGTTACAGGGATAGCTTTACTTTTTTTTTTTTTACTTTTACCAATACTAACATGAATACATGTTAAGTCTGTAACAGGGTCTGCTTCCAATGTCAGGTGTGAGGGAGGAAAGTTTCCTACTCATGTGGGCCCATTAGAAGGAGGAAGTCAATCACTAAATATGATTGAGACTTGCTCTATCTGATACCCAATGACTGACAAAGATACAGTTTCCAAACAAATTGTTTAAAAAATGTCAAGATGATGGACAATGTCCAAAATAATAGTTATATTTAATTAA
>NW_019758245.1:0-298 GCF_002891405.2 Cryptotermes secundus | reverse complement strand
ATGGTCAAGAATTTTCTCTTCTCCATGTCGTCCAGACCGGCTCTGCTGTCCACCCAACCTCATATCCACTGGGTACTGTGGGCTCTTTCCCCGTGAAGCTGGCCAATTTATACATCCACTCCACCATACACTATACGTCTTCAAAGTGGACGTTTTCTAAAATCTTTCTTTACGAAAATTATACATGCATTTTCTTCAAAGTTGTGGCCTTCTAAAGTTCTCTGTCTAAGAATAAAAAGTTTCTAGTATATATCGCGAAGTCTCTCAGTATTTAACATTTGAACTGCGATTTTTTTTT
>NW_019758244.1:0-297 GCF_002891405.2 Cryptotermes secundus | reverse complement strand
AATGAAGAAAGGTGAGTTTATCCAATAATCCATATGCGGACCCTTTATGTGTGAGTGGGCAACTCAGTTTTTTCCTGGGTTAACACACGTTCCACCACTGAAGCTATCAAAGAGGTTTGTCAGCCTCCTCAACAAATGCAGCTCTTGCCAGGTATTCACTACAGCACACTACTGAAAGAACATTAAAAGACTTAATTAGTTAACATAACACACATTTCAAGGGACTGTTGATATAGAAGATTTGTACACTTGATTACTTTATTCCTTATACTTAAATCTTCTTCATCTTTTTTTTTC
>NW_019758243.1:0-297 GCF_002891405.2 Cryptotermes secundus | reverse complement strand
AATTGGTGCAAAAATTACAGGAAAACAGTGGCAGCTAGACATGAATCATTTGTTTTGACAAAGGTGTGGGAAAAACCTCTCATTTTAAGCAATGGGTTTCCATACATGTAATGTTAATAAACTGATGGTTCCAATGGTCTTTATCACATAATGAAGTCCTTGCTATAAGCTATATTTCTTCTATTATTGTTTCACTGTGTAACTTGATCTCTGAAACCGGTATTTTCCAGTCACAAAGTTAGGAAGGTCTGCAGTTTGCATTTTGCCCTTGACAGCCAACTGACCTGTCAAGTGTTA
>NW_019758242.1:0-297 GCF_002891405.2 Cryptotermes secundus | reverse complement strand
TTTTTGTGGGGTTTAAGGCTGTGCCAGCTGTAACTATGAAGAGTTAAACGTACTCTGAAGATGGAAACAGCAGCTTCCTCCGAAACGGAGGGGAATGGTGCTCCAAACAGAGTTGAGTCACAGTCAGTTCTTAAAATATTATCACCTGAAATCCATCTAAATAATAATTGTAAATTGAAGGCCGCCATAGCTCAAACGGTTAGTCGCTGGATTCCCTCAGCGACGGCCCAGGTTCGATACCGGTTCTGGTCAAGTGGGATTTGTGGTGGAAAAGTGGCGCTGGGTCAGGTTTTCTCC
>NW_019758241.1:0-297 GCF_002891405.2 Cryptotermes secundus | reverse complement strand
TGCTAGACTGCAACTCACTGGTTCCTCCCTCTCACTGACGAATACCCCTGTTATGTAGCTTCTGCACTGACAACACAGTAAACAGTTACATGATAGCTTTCACTGTTGCATGATGTCGCGCTTACCAGTTGCCTAGCAACAGTCACTGCACGAGCTCCCCCGTTGCATGACGTTGTGTTTGCATAGGTGTTGCTGGGCAATGCTGCATAGCAACCAGCGTGCTTCGGCTCGGCACAGACAAAGAGCACTTTACTTACTGTTGCATAACCTCGTTTCCACTGTTGCGCAACTTGGCAA
>NW_019758240.1:0-297 GCF_002891405.2 Cryptotermes secundus | reverse complement strand
GGATCTATACATCCACTCCACCATACGCCTTCATGGCTTAGTGCTAAATTAGTTAAGCACAAGGCCAGCTTCACATGTTACCTTTACTCATAATCGGCACATTCAGGCTTTTACCACTTGGGGTGATTCGGATTAAGAACCATCGGATTTCTGGCGCAACATTGTTGCGGAGCAGATTTCGGGTCTAAATACAGCGCAACATGGATAATCCGAAGTAATTACAGCACTGGCATGTTCGGACTATCGAATCGTTCAAATAACAGGTTTTAAATAAAAAATTCTAATATTTAAAAAAAA
>NW_019758239.1:0-297 GCF_002891405.2 Cryptotermes secundus | reverse complement strand
GTGCATGGGGAAACCCACCCTCTCCAATAACTAACTAACTACGACTACCTATCAGTTGCATTATAGTATGTTTTTCAGGCTACATATACATATGTTAGAGGTAGGTCAGTGTGTGGCTTGCTTGTCTTATTGTAAGTAATCCGCTTGGAAACAGTGAAGTTATTCGGCGGGCTAATATGAACATTCATTTAATTCACAGGGGAAGTCTTAGAGGTGCAACTCCTTGCCATGTTCGTAGACTGTTGGAACACTACTACGTTGCCACGTGTAGGTGTTTCTTCTACAACATTTTTCGAC
>NW_019758238.1:0-297 GCF_002891405.2 Cryptotermes secundus | reverse complement strand
TGTGCAAAACAAAACTTCAGAGCCTGCCTTAATAACGACGAGGCAGGTGAGTGGTCAGCGTCACGCTTCTGCCGCTTTAACCCCTGGGGAAGGAACCCCCAGTACCCATTGGATAGGAGGCAGGATGGGCCCCAGAGCCGCGTCTGGACAACATGCAAGAGATAACATTCTTGACCCAGCCCGTAGCCAGTCGCTATACTACTCACTGCGTTAGTCATGACCCACGCAGGATCTGAAGCCCTCACAGAGAGTGTTACGAGGAGTTCTATCTTCCGGTATATAACGCTATGTAGTCTG
>NW_019758237.1:0-297 GCF_002891405.2 Cryptotermes secundus | reverse complement strand
CGTTGCTAGCTTGCTAGCTTTGCGTTTCTAGCCGGCTAGATTCCCGTTGCAATCTTGCTAGTTTCGCGTTGTTATGTTGTTAGTTTTGCTTTGCTTGCTTGCTTGCTTGCTTTGCATTTATTGCTTGTTAGCTCTGCGTTGCTAGCTTGCTAGCTACGCGTTGCTAGATTGGTAGATTTGCGTTGATAAATTGCTAGACTTGCGTAGCTAGGTTGCTAGCTTTGCCTTTCTAGCTTGCTAGTTTTGTGTGCTAGCTTGAAAGCTTTGCGTTGATAGATTGCTATCTTTGCGTTGCTA
>NW_019758236.1:0-297 GCF_002891405.2 Cryptotermes secundus | reverse complement strand
GTGACATTACAGGGACCGTCCGGCTTGTAGCATAGTGCCCCTTTACATCACATATAGTGCAATGAAATAGACCGGTCGTCGCTGTAAGCAATATTATCTCATTATCGCTTAAATTACACCAACAACATCCTTATGTACATAATATGTTTCTCACAAAAGTGAAATTCATATTGAGGCTTTCTGTGTAGTGATATCTTACAGTAATAAGGCGGAATGTTTCCAAAGAGCATATTGCTGCCATCATCACCTCCAAAGTGCAACATATTTTTAATGTAAGATGAATTACGGTCATCTTTA
>NW_019758235.1:0-297 GCF_002891405.2 Cryptotermes secundus | reverse complement strand
TCTTGGATGAAGAATACATGCTTATAACAGGGTGGTATGCGAAATAAAACATATGTCATTGGTGTTATGCTAGGAATGCTATTCAATGACATTGAGAAAATTGTGCATAGTGGTGGGTAGAGTATGAGTTAATAGCATGAAGAATGATGGCAAGTGATTTCTAAGTTATTAGTGTATTTTTTGTGATAGGCAATGAATTACATTTTTGGCATCTCATTTTCCAGACTTACATATGTGAGCAGGTAATATGAGGCATCAGGGAATTATTTTCTTTCCATCCATTAAATTGCTTACAGA
>NW_019758234.1:0-297 GCF_002891405.2 Cryptotermes secundus | reverse complement strand
AAAAAAAAGGACAACATACTCTGTAAGCGGGCGCGTAAGCGACTCAAAGTTTTATGCCTGTTTCCTCTGATGTAGTAGGCAGAAAGCAGACTAATGCAATCACAGAAACTACAAAAGGGAAGATTCTGGTGTAATCCAAGTTCTTGGGTCTCTAATATAGGACCTGTGATACGTCAGTCTAGACTACGGGTTGGACGATGGACGAATTTAAATTCGATTCCAGGAGGAGGCAAAGCCTAGCGCCTCCACGGTTTGTTGCATAGAAGTCCAGTTGGGGAAAAAAAGGAAGTGTAGTGA
>NW_019758233.1:0-297 GCF_002891405.2 Cryptotermes secundus | reverse complement strand
ACAACACTAACATTTTTCCAGCTGCACAGATTATAGCATCAGCCAACATGATTATGGATGGGAAATTTAAAGGTATGTACACACAAGGAAGTGGGCATGGTCTAATTTAAGGTATTGTTATAGCATTTGCCTGGAAGAACTGAGGAAAACTACAGTAATTTTAGTATGGTTGCTCTCCATGCTGAATTCAAACCTAGCCCCATCCAAATAAGAAACAGTAATGCTGACCACTGAATTAATATTCAGTTTGAGGCCTTAAAGTACTAAATTCCCTATGACTGCCTGCATTGAGAACAT
>NW_019758232.1:0-297 GCF_002891405.2 Cryptotermes secundus | reverse complement strand
TGTGTGGCAAAAATTACTGACTATTACAACTACGATATGCATGTAAATGTTAGATGAAATGAAAAAAGTAACATGAAGGTCAAACACCAGAACTGAATCCTGGAATTATTTCTTGCATGAGTGGAAAGCATAAGATCTATTTCTTGTTCAAATAATGTGGTAATCCACCGCTTAAGGGATTATCATTATGATTTATGGGGGCATTTGAAACAAATTGGCACAAAATTTTCAAGACGTGCCAGGTGTGTGAAACGGAGAACTGGGACTGTAAGTCAGTCTACAGTAATGTGCTACAGA
>NW_019758231.1:0-297 GCF_002891405.2 Cryptotermes secundus | reverse complement strand
TTTCGGATCCGTATGTAAGTGTATGTACCGCCATAACTTTGTGAAACTTTATCTGCCTCTCCTTCCTTGCTCTGTTACTCAGTGTTCTTCGTATTATGCCACGTTTGGTGAAATTGTGCAGTTTTGTTTTTAAATTCCTGCTCTTCATTCCTAAATAATTAAAATTGTTTACTTGTTCAATTATGTGATTATCGCTTTTTTAGTTCTCACATTAATCATTCCTTTCAGAGCCATTGCCTTTGTCTCGTTTACTTAAATCTTCAAATTATATTTTCTAGCTGTATTGTTCAGTGAATA
>NW_019758230.1:0-297 GCF_002891405.2 Cryptotermes secundus | reverse complement strand
GAATTGAATTGAATTGAATTGAATTGAATTGAATTGAATTGAGATCAGCACGTAAATAAATACAAAATTGAATTTAATTTTTATTACATATCTTGGAATAGTCGGCATTCGTGTTCCTACTCGGAACATGAGTAACTTTACTATGTTCTGCTGCTCCTTCAGTCATTGCCTTTCACATCGGTCTGTTTGTGTTTTGTTTTGTTACCTGAATCCTTGAAGATTATGCAATTGATCGCTGGCTGTTGACATCAGCATGTAAGTAAAAAATTTAATTGATTAGAATTAATATTATTTTTA
>NW_019758229.1:0-297 GCF_002891405.2 Cryptotermes secundus | reverse complement strand
TGACGAATTGACGTGACTTGCCGTGACTTGGCGTGACTTGACGTGTCTTGGCGTAATTTGACGAGACTTGGTATATCTGGGCGTCACTTGACGTGACTTGCCGTGACTTGTCGTTACTTGATGTTATTTGACGTGAGGCGAAGCATGACGGGGAGAAGGGAGGCAAGACTTGGCTAGGCTAGGCTAGGTTAGATTAGATTAAATTAAGTTAAGTTATGTTCTCTTAGGTTCGGTTTTGTTGTTAAGTAACGTTAAGTTAGGTTAGGCTAGATTAGGTTAGGTTAGGTTTGCGCAGTA
>NW_019758228.1:0-297 GCF_002891405.2 Cryptotermes secundus | reverse complement strand
AATATAACAAAGTAAGTTTAGCAAGAACTCTAAATTAGTAATTAAACTAATTTCATGGATCTGATCACCTTCATGAGAAGCTGCTACTTGTGCCCTTTTACAAGAATTTACCAACATTTTATGGTACCTGAAGGTTCATTACCGTGTTCACAAGTGCCCTCCACTAGTCCTTATTCTGATCCAGATCAATCCAGTCCATACCGTCTCGTCCTATCACTCTAGTTAGTTAGTTAGTTATTAGAGAGGGTGGGTTTTTCCCCATGCACTTAGACCTGTAGTGGTCCATTGTGCTTCCCT
>NW_019758227.1:0-297 GCF_002891405.2 Cryptotermes secundus | reverse complement strand
TTGACTGCTGAGAGGCCATTCTTATTCGCCAGTGATGAAACATGCAACATTTAAGAAGACGTCTTTTCGAATTCTCATGTGGGGTAAGTTTGCTGCACTCACGCCCACTGCACTATTAGCTGCTATCCACATGTCGATTTCGGATAATTTCACTCAAATTTTCTAAAGTTCAAAAGTTGCTCTGTAGTTGTAACTGACTGCTAAACAATGCATTTTGACACCATATAGCATTACATAGGATACCCGATTCCTGCTGTTACGAGTTTCTATAAAGGACCATTACGAAACAATGACACG
>NW_019758226.1:0-297 GCF_002891405.2 Cryptotermes secundus | reverse complement strand
TCGAGAACAGCTGAACAGATTTAAGTGAAATTTTATGTTCGGAAGATTTGCTAAAATTCGTCATCACTTTCCAATTTGGGTTAAAATTGGATAAGTGTAATAGATACTTCACATGAAGATTTATATGCGTTTCTGCTTTCAATTTGAGCGTAACTAGCTGAATATTTATCTGAGCGACATGTGTTTTTAATGGTGAAAAAAAAGAAAGAAGCACACGTTGTATATCCCGTACGCTCGTTCATAATTAAGTCCTACGATTTTGGAGATAAGTAGTAACTTGAGAGTGAACTCGCTAGA
>NW_019758225.1:0-297 GCF_002891405.2 Cryptotermes secundus | reverse complement strand
TTTGTTGTGACGATATGAATGGATTGACGAGGGATTTGTCTGGGTAGTGGTGGAGAGAATGCTGTTTGGTATGTTTCGACTGCTTGAGAGGAATTCATCTCTGCGCCAACATTCTCTAGAGATTATCGTCTTTTCTTCACAATGAGGTGCACAGGGCATGAGAGCTCCACTTTCTGCCTGGAGAGTTGAGTGGAGCGCCGAGTTATCGGGGTAAAGGTTGTCGTAGTCTATTTTTAACCTGCTCTCCTTTCTTGGCGAGGAGAATAGGCTTATGAGAACACCATGTTGTCTGTCTGT
>NW_019758224.1:0-297 GCF_002891405.2 Cryptotermes secundus | reverse complement strand
CGCCACATTATGAAGACGTATGGGGAGAGAAAGTATAGCTCCACCTTTCATGTCGGCACTAGATGAAGGTGAGTGATTAGCTTCACGCTCTGACCGCTTCATACCCGATACCTATTGCATAGGAGACTGGGTGGGCCACAGAGTAGGTCTGAAGTCTGTGGAAAAGAGCAAAATCGCTTATTCTTGCCGGGAATCAAACCCTGAGCTTCCAGTCTGTAGCTCATCATTAAATAGCATTAGCCGGGTTATCCGTGTAGCGGAGAAAAAACTGGCTTACATTAAGCAGGAAACGTAAGC
>NW_019758223.1:0-297 GCF_002891405.2 Cryptotermes secundus | reverse complement strand
GATTACAGGTTTGGCCTGTATTATTGTATTATATAGTGCCACCTCAAAATTTGGCAGTCCGCCAGGTAACAATCTTCTGTAAAAAGAAATAGTACACATCTTCTGTATCTGAACTATATCTCCACCCAGAACACTCTTTACAAAGCGAGAGAGAGTTATCAAATAACAAAACGTATTTTCTTTCCGGCACCGCTTCTAACCAAGAAGGTAAGACAAATTAATGCCTCTACTTCATTAGCTGAGTTGATTGAGTAACTATGCTACAAGCCGAAAGGTAGCGGGTTCGAGTCCCGATAA
>NW_019758222.1:0-297 GCF_002891405.2 Cryptotermes secundus | reverse complement strand
CTAACACCGTGAAATGGTCTTCCTTGATATATTCTTAATCTTTGGGCTAGTCAAGAAATTCTCTTCGTTCATAGAGCACAGAAGGTCACAAACCAGTTCACAGGGACTCGTCACATGACCTTACCCCGAGGCAGGCGCTTCCAGTCGATAACCAAGCAACCTGTTTCTTTAAGAGTTGTGCTTATGGTTTGTATTCGGGAGATCCGTTGCTGAGTATCGATCTGGACACTGAGGATCTCTGTGGTACTCTCCACTGTGGACTTCAGTACATTTTAAGTGTCCTAGGTCGGGCTTCGG
>NW_019758221.1:0-297 GCF_002891405.2 Cryptotermes secundus | reverse complement strand
GGGCCGTGGCTTCGTCTACTATCTCGAATTTTGGGGCATAACACTTCTCTTTAACGGGAGATGAAGGCATGCCACGTCGTGGTTCCGTTCTTTGAAGAATAGGGCGCTTTAGTCTGGGAATGGCAGACCCCATAACGTCACGCACAAGAGCCTTCAGCACGGCTCACTATCCCCCCCTTCACGGAAGAGCATACTCGTAGAATGTCTCTCCGACGCCCAGCTGCTCAAGGCTTCCCATGTTCATGAAAATATCACTGTTGCGGCGTGACGGGGGGCGTGGAGGTACCTCCACCGCTT
>NW_019758220.1:0-297 GCF_002891405.2 Cryptotermes secundus | reverse complement strand
GCTTGTAGCATAGTGCCTCAACCAACTATGCTACCACTTGCGTTCTAATATAGAGGAAATGAAATACTATGCAAACTGAACAGTGTTTCAGACAAATTCTATAGTAACAAATATCCTTACATAATTACAGAACCGTTCACAATTAATTACTGGTACACCTATTAGAACCAAGAATTTGAATTACTGGGACTTTTGTAAACAAGTTCCAATGAATCCCACAAAATATTTATCATGTGATAAACAAGTTTCAAGGTTACAAAGGATTCTGCATTCTCTTGCAACAAGGGTGCCAAGAAT
>NW_019758219.1:0-297 GCF_002891405.2 Cryptotermes secundus | reverse complement strand
GTGGTCAGCTTCACGCCCCGGCCGCTTTACCCCCAGGGAAGGAGCTTTCAGTACCCATTGTATAGGATGTTGGGTGACCCCAGAGCCGGTCGGGAAGACGTGGAGTCCCTACTGGAACTCGAACTCCAGCCCCTCAGTCATCCGGTCCGTAGTCAGTCGCTATACCTTGATTTTCTCAACGGCAAAATCTAATGGGTTAGATGTCACATTGTTAACAGATGAGATTAAGTTCAAGTATCATTTAAAACCTACGAATTAATGTTAGGGATAAATAAATTTCAAGCAACAAGTCGCCGA
>NW_019758218.1:0-297 GCF_002891405.2 Cryptotermes secundus | reverse complement strand
GATGCTGACTTCGAATCTCAGCCGGAACGTGGACAACCATGACCGAAGTGTTTCGTGGTTTTCTTCAGTTCCCGCAGGTAAATTATCAGAAAGTAAGCTTGCCTAGATTAGGCCACGACCGCTTCCTACCAGATCATACCCAGTTCATCAGTTATCCTACCGTTTGACTCTGTATAGCCTGGATGCTGACAGCGTTTTGAAGTAAGCCACAGACCGACGCTGTCAGCCTTCCTGATTGTAGCGCTGAATGTCGGGATTGTCTGTTACCGAAGAACTAGAAAAGATATGGGAAGAATC
>NW_019758217.1:0-297 GCF_002891405.2 Cryptotermes secundus | reverse complement strand
CAACATGTTGATTCAAGTGACATTACATTCACTAGTCTCATAACATTAAATTATAGGAGAAATAAAAGGCATTGAAGAGCATTAAACATTTGCTTGGATAAACAGAACTGCCTCATAAGTACACCTCTTTTGACGAGTGTCTAAAAATGTTGAATTATGAACTGGCAAATGCACATATCTCATATTTTATTACAGACTGTATGATATACAAACTCTTAATTAATTGCTTTATTTTTAAGGGTAATGGTGGGATTTTTTTTTTCTTGGCACTACAGCCCCAGTGGGCTTAGGCCTGCC
>NW_019758216.1:0-297 GCF_002891405.2 Cryptotermes secundus | reverse complement strand
TAAGAAGAAAACAGAAACGAACAAGTGACATTGTGCTTCTAAATAATTCAACACCAGTACCGTCTATGGCCCATAGATCATCAAGATCCTGGTGACTAGACTTATAGAAGCCAGCTAAATATAGAAGTCCAAACACAGACTTTATTTCACTCATATCAGTCTCTTGAACACTATTAATTTTGTTGTAATTTACTTGCTTTCTTTATATTTTTCATTCATATTCTTCAAAACTAGGTCTATCATGTCATCAGGGAAAAAATATCTCCCAGCAATCTAAAACTGATTTTGCATTTTTTG
>NW_019758215.1:0-297 GCF_002891405.2 Cryptotermes secundus | reverse complement strand
CTTATACACGGTGCCAAATCCCAAAAGACTGCTTTCTTCATAATAATATTGATTGCTGGCAGCGATTTTCATCTAGATTTCTTCACTAATTTCATTTTTCCCTATAATCAGAAACTGAAATATTTAAACATTCTGACCTTTTCAGATACTTGACTGTTAGTATTCAGATCCTGTAGTAGGTGGGTAGATTCCTTGATCCTGTATTAAAGCATCCTGTTGTGTTATAGTTCAGATAGTATTATGTTTCTATTCTTGTCTACCCAAGGGGCATGCAGTAGCATAGTTGCTTGAGGCACT
>NW_019758214.1:0-297 GCF_002891405.2 Cryptotermes secundus | reverse complement strand
TGGTGACACGTCACAGTCTTTGTTAATATTTAACAAAAATAAGTTTTTTTTTACATATACATACACCTGAGTCTTAACTCACTAAATTATAATCAAAATGAAAAATTGACTGTTCTTAGAGGAAAATGGAACACACATTTAATTACTATTACATTTTGTTTCTCAATCATATGGCTTTTTATATAATTAAAGGAAAGTGAGCATAAGTGACAGAATTGTTATGCTGGGTTTACATTTCCTAACTTGTTATATTCTCTCTAATACTTTCTCAAACTCTGTTGAAGGCATTTATTGCCT
>NW_019758213.1:0-297 GCF_002891405.2 Cryptotermes secundus | reverse complement strand
GACAGTACATGCCTTAGACTGCTCGGCTACCGTGACCGGCCACTTGTGCTTCCATTAGCTGAGTTTACATTCCGGACTGGCCAAAACGGGGTATTTTGGCCACGACGATCATACACATCACTGACTCGATTGGGGCACTTCGGCCGTTAAAGTTTAATCACTTGGGACAAAGCTAAATCATGACACCTGAGCCAATCTCAGCAGTATATTTAAAAAATCCCTCACTTCAGTCTGTGGGTTCATATATGTTATCTTCACCTAGCGTTTCTAGGCAACGGCTCAGTAAACACGTTCCCG
>NW_019758212.1:0-297 GCF_002891405.2 Cryptotermes secundus | reverse complement strand
CGTTCCTCCGAATCGTCGGTTAACACCACATATATACGGTGCCAAACCCCAGAAGACTACTTTCCTCAAGAATACTTCAGTTCACATCTTCATACCCTACAACTTTAATATTATCCGCCATTGTGATCCAGTTGCTCCAAACGGTAAGGCATCTGGCTTATATTCGAAAGATGCGGATTCGAAACTTGGCCGAGACATTGACTGTAGTAAATTGGTGTTTCGTCGCTTTCCACAGTTAATCCAGGCAACTGCCAGGATAGTGCCATTAGGCTATGGCCGCTTACTTTCATATTCTAA
>NW_019758211.1:0-295 GCF_002891405.2 Cryptotermes secundus | reverse complement strand
GCAACATCCCAGAAAACTGCTTTCTTCAGCTCAGAAATAATTTCCTTGTAATTATCCCTATATCCGTGTGCCCCACGTAGAGTGTGTATTCGGTATGAAATGTCTGTTTCAGTTTTCCTCTATAACTTCTGTTCGAAGCACTTTTCACTCCAGTAAATGCACATGCATGCAGAAAAGCATGTACATATATATCACGACTACATGTATCTTGTTCGTGACAACATACGAGTATATTAGTATGTAAGAATTATCCCTCCCCCCTTGGCACTACAGCCCCAGTGGGCCTAGGCCTACC
>NW_019758210.1:0-297 GCF_002891405.2 Cryptotermes secundus | reverse complement strand
TACAGTCACTACTCTCAACATATTGTCGAGAGATGACTGTTTACATGAGGATCCTGAACTGACTGACCTGTTTCCTTCTGCAGTGTAGGGGCCAGTACAATCTGCTACCTTGTTGTGGGTGGTGCCACCGGAACATGGCTTTCCTGAGGGTGCTGTTGCTGCTGTACTGCACTGTCTTGGAGTGCCACCGCGAAGGAAACACCTGGAGTGACGATGGTTGAAGAGAACTCTCTCCCTGTGGTAGTGCTGAGAGTTCTCTGAGCCTTCCTTTTCTGTTGCTCCTCCTTGGCATGTTTG
>NW_019758209.1:0-297 GCF_002891405.2 Cryptotermes secundus | reverse complement strand
CCTCATAATACCATATAGAGCAGAAACGAAACTTCAGATGAAGCAAGAGATGTTATTGTCTCTTTTGTAAATTAACAAAATTTTATGCTTCAAACTCGATCAGATGCTCAGATATTTTAAAAATAACCTTCCTGGATGTCCCCACATTCCAACTAACACAAAAATTAGAAACGATATTCTCTGTGGGCACGTACTGTCCTCGTTGCTATGCAATGAGCGCTGAACATTTTCTCGCCTAAGCGAGTGTGACAACAATAGTAAGTGCATTGCTAGGCAATGGACCTCTCAAGACAACTT
>NW_019758208.1:0-297 GCF_002891405.2 Cryptotermes secundus | reverse complement strand
ACCATGCCTTCTCTCACAGCAGGAAATATTTCTTCAGCTCTCTGTGCCACAATTCTTGGCATTCCTGTTGCAAGAGAATGCAAAATCTTTCATAACTTTGTACCCGCAGCTAATTGGGATAAGTTGCCCAAGCCTAGAAAGAGTAAACCTGATCTACAGATTTATATCGTGTTGCTTCAAAATGATATTCACTATGCATCTGGATATCCTGCAACTTCAACCACTTCACCATAAGCCATCAGTTCTCATCACTTCCTTTATGAGTCGGGCTGATATGTGTAACAGGTGAGAGAGAAG
>NW_019758207.1:0-297 GCF_002891405.2 Cryptotermes secundus | reverse complement strand
GAAGCTGACCACTCAATTTCAACTAGTACCGAGGTCAAGAATACACGGATCTATACATTCATTCCCCATACGCCTTCACGACGTAGTGTTTAATATGTTAAGCATAAGGACAATTTTAGCTTTTAGTACCTCTTTGTACATCCTTGCACGTTATCTTCTTTCTTGGTTTGTTCAATGATTTTTTCAGTAACTGTTATTATATACCGTGGAATTGTAGCCAGATTTGTAAATAATAAATTGAAAAGGATTTGGAAGGAAGCGGCCGTGTTCTTAAAAATATTTTTCCGGAGTTTGTCT
>NW_019758206.1:0-297 GCF_002891405.2 Cryptotermes secundus | reverse complement strand
TAGCCCAACACCGCCTGTTTGTCGTGGGATTACTCAGTGCTTCCTGTCAAATACCGCCATTTCCACATAATTTCCAATTTATTGTCTGTCATCATTCTACGAGTATAATCACCATTATATAACCTACGGAGACAAAATGGCATTACCCAGAATTCCTCACCTAAAACAACTGAAGGCACGTCATGACTTGAGAAGCCAACATTACGGGGAAAGAAATATGTATCTAACGAGATCTCTAGTATGGCAATATTGCTTTTCATCGTGTATTGAACAAGAAAAATCTAGTTATTTCCTAAT
>NW_019758205.1:0-297 GCF_002891405.2 Cryptotermes secundus | reverse complement strand
GTGTATCACGCCAAGATCCCTGGTCCTACTTCTATGGTCAGGTTGTATGAAAACTGCTGAAGTTATAGAAGAATTGCTATTCAGTCAGCGATAATTTACATGAACCTAGAAATATTTATGAATGGATGCTAAAATAAAATGGAGAGCGACGCAGTCTCTTGTTAATTATGTGCGTCCTAGTCTGAAGTCTGCCGAACGTGGGTTGAGGTTAAGGAGCACACCAATCAGCGTGTCCAAAACAGCCAAACAATCAGAATAAATGAGCCTGCATCTGAAATGAGCATTAGTCCTGCACTT
>NW_019758204.1:0-297 GCF_002891405.2 Cryptotermes secundus | reverse complement strand
TCTGACTTCTGTCGGCAGTGATAGCAGACACGGCCTCGAAGGGTGCCACCTTGCGTGTGTTTCTTTAAGAAGTCTTTACTGCCGTGGATATCGGCCTTCAACAGTTAAAGTTACACTGCGCGCTGTGAATCGTAGTAACTAGAACAGTTACGTAGCAATGGACGCCTATTCTTGAACGTTTGGGGACATGTTTACTTATTCGTTTTCTAGAAATTGCCCAATCGATCATAATATCTTCATTTTACCTCTAATTTCGACCGCCTCTGTGGTCTAGTGGTCAGAATTCCTGGCTACAGA
>NW_019758203.1:0-297 GCF_002891405.2 Cryptotermes secundus | reverse complement strand
CAATACAGCGCTATCGCTGGTCTACACACTCTACAGTTCACCGTTATACACCCATTAGGTTTCACAGTCTTCACTAGCCGTACCCTGATAACGGATTCATAACAGTCTCACTGTCAATTAATGTCAGACACGATGTCTTCTTGTTACAGTCTAAATCCTTTCTTGCCTCATTCTGCAACTGCCAGTTCAGAAGACTCGACTCAGTTCAATTCCTCTGCTCCCAATCTCATATCCCGGCATGTTGGCGTCTCGAAACTCGACTCCATTCTTTTCAAATTAACTCTCTTTTATAACCAT
>NW_019758202.1:0-297 GCF_002891405.2 Cryptotermes secundus | reverse complement strand
GACCAAAAACCACGATATGGAAGCATAGCAGTTTCCTCATTTATAATTTTAAAACACTTGATGATGACCTTATAGGTTGAAACATGTAATGAATAATTTTAGCAAGTTTTATAGAAGGTTGTGCTGCAAGTGAGACATAAGGAAGAAAACTGTGGATATCCCTTAAATGTCCATGATTTCATATAGCAGATAGATAACCATTCACACTTTTTGTGCGTTCATTTTCTGTTGACTACAAACATACACAGTGGCTTCAGTCCTGGGACAGAAGTGAATATGGCAACTTTGCGGCAAGTC
>NW_019758201.1:0-297 GCF_002891405.2 Cryptotermes secundus | reverse complement strand
GTTATGAATTATGAAGCTCCTCCGTACGTAATTTTCTCAATCATCCTGTTATTTCCCCTTCCTTGGGCCGTAATACTGCAAGCAGCAGCTCAGTCTGCAGCGTGTTCTTTCCTTGGGCGACAGATGTCACTGCTGGTATATTACAACTGGTTATATGGAGTGACGGGACAGAACGATCAGTGAATGATGAATTGAAAAGGATGTGGAAGGAAGTGATTGATCCCTAATTTGAACTACAGGAACAGTGTCCGGTACCGGCCTAGGACAGTCAGCCTCCCTGGCTATACTCGTATAAGA
>NW_019758200.1:0-297 GCF_002891405.2 Cryptotermes secundus | reverse complement strand
ACTACCAAACACCACCGAAACACAAGAAAGTCGAACCACTCCCAGCGTCATGATATAACCTTCTAATGATCTAGCTGAACTCCGTCAAATGATGAAGAAGCTAATGGATCAGATCGGTCCCCTCATGAATTTTATGTCGACTCTCATCAATAAAACTAAATAAGGGCTCCTCCACTAAAAATCACAGAATGGAACGCCAACGGTGTGTGCCAGTGTGCTCAAGAAATACAGACATTCACACAAAACTTCGATTTAGACATACTCCTAATCTCAGAAACTCACTTCACCGACAGAAGC
>NW_019758199.1:0-297 GCF_002891405.2 Cryptotermes secundus | reverse complement strand
ACGTATGTTTCACTGGAACATATCGCCTGTATTTTCAGGGCCGAAGAAGGAGCCAAACACGAAAGTGCCTGCTTGCCACCTGTTTTCCCTTTGGTTTCTTGCTTCTTTTAATCTTAGACTCCGTAGATTGAGGCGATATGTTCCTTCGAAACGTCCGTTCATTTTCAACGGACTACACGGGATTATATCAGAAGACTGAACTCTCCCTAGCCACGGCTGTGAGAAACCCGGATTCTATACAGGACTTTGCCTGCTCAAAGTCTGACATTCTAAAAACATTTTAGAGACAGCAATATA
>NW_019758198.1:0-296 GCF_002891405.2 Cryptotermes secundus | reverse complement strand
GATTTGCTAGCTTGCTAGCGTGCTAGATTTGCGCTGCTAGCTTGCTAGATTTGCAATGCTACCTTGCTACTTTGCGATCCTAACTTGCTAGCTTTGAGTGTCTTTCTTGATAACTTTGAGTTGCTAGCTTGTTAGCTTTGCTTTGCTAGCTTGCTAAATTTGATTTGCTAGCATGCTTGCTTTGCGTTGCAAGCTTGCCGGCTTTGCGTTTCTTTCTTGACAGCTCTCCGTTGCAAGCTTGCCAGCTATGGTTTGCTAGCTTGCCAAATTTGTTTTGCTAGCTTATTAGCTTTGCG
>NW_019758197.1:0-297 GCF_002891405.2 Cryptotermes secundus | reverse complement strand
GTTTTTTAAGAATAGACAAGATGATGGATAATGTCCAGCAACATAGTAATTGTAACAGTCTAACTTAATTTATGAATATTTATAAGGAGACATCTAACGAAGACGTCGGTCGGTTCTACGAGTGTTTATAATTTCTACACTGTCTAATCCTTCAGAACACTACAATGCACTGTGTCAAAGGTGACTGCGTTCTGTTGTTGCAGCTACGGTTTGTGCTGTACATCATACGACTCTGGCGCCGCCAGTGTTAACATGAGATATTGGACAGCGTCCATATCTGTGCGACTTGTGTTATGT
>NW_019758196.1:0-297 GCF_002891405.2 Cryptotermes secundus | reverse complement strand
ATTACAGCATAATCATAAGATTAAATCTTAAATTAAAATGTCTGTCATTCTACATACTAAGCTGTTTCAACATCCTTCCCAGATCCGCGTTCATTGTGGGCGCAAGCAAACATATTTGCTCTGTTTTTTATAATTATAGAAGATGTGACATACATCGCAAAAGACGGAACCTTTCATAATCACCAGTAAGAACCATAAATCCTACGTTTACGTGTTTTATCCAACGATGCGTAGAAACCGTTTAATATCACTTCTGTGAACTTAAAACATGCACTGCACTGGCTTATGTACAGCATT
>NW_019758195.1:0-297 GCF_002891405.2 Cryptotermes secundus | reverse complement strand
ATTAGATAGGAGGCTGGGTGGGCCCGAGAGTCGGTCTGGACGACGCGGAGAAGAGAAATTTCTCGACTCTATAGGGACTCGAACCCCGACCACTCTGTCTTCAAGCCCGTAGCCAGTTGCTATACCGACATCGCTATCCCGGCTCCTTCAGCTAGGCTGGAGGATCCAAAAATGCAAATTTAATTTTGGTGCGGACATATCTTGTAAAGCGATCACGTGAAAGGCTGGGGTGATATTAATAGGTAACGTTATCCTGTGCTTACCTAATTAAGCACTAGTTCACGAAGGCGCATGGGG
>NW_019758194.1:0-297 GCF_002891405.2 Cryptotermes secundus | reverse complement strand
CTGACTAAGGCTTTTTGTGATCTTCCTTAGTCCCTTCAGGCATAGTACCTCAAATCAGGTTGGCTGCTTCCTTCCATATTCTTTCCAATTCATCCTTTAATCATCTTACCATTTGATGCTACATATCTTGAGCTACAGCAGCATCACTCCCAGTGGCCTGCAAACCAATTTTTGGTGGACCACCAATAGGAGAATATAGATATTTTTTATTACTTTTAAAAGTTCCTTATCGTAGCTTCTGAAACCTTTTGAGCAACAAAAGTATCCAAATCTTCTACTTAATGTCTTTCTTCAGTT
>NW_019758193.1:0-297 GCF_002891405.2 Cryptotermes secundus | reverse complement strand
AGATGTATCCCGAACTCACTTGAAGATTCCCAAAGTACCTTATTCCCGGTAAGAATAAAACGAACCTTCCTTCCAGCTGAATATTGTCACGTGTAGGGGTGTGCGTGACTTTAAAGACGGGTTGGATGATTAAATTTATTGACACCCCATACACAGCTCGGGACTACAGGCAATTATAGTGCTACGACTATATCCAAAAATTTTACAGTTCACCGTTTCACACGAACTAGGGTTCTCAGCCTTCACTAGTGTTATCCCAGCAACGGATCATAACAGTCTCACTGTCACCTCAAATCA
>NW_019758192.1:0-297 GCF_002891405.2 Cryptotermes secundus | reverse complement strand
AACACTGAAATAAACCTTTAGGTTCTTTTAAGGGCTGGGAATTTCGTGATAATCTGAGCGAATACAAGCTTTTCAAGATGTACTGTACTCCATGGAGTTATATTTTACCTTGAAATGTTCCTAAGATTACAAGAAAAACGAACGCACAAAGTAGGAATTTTTAAAGTTACTGATCACCTAATTTGGAAACACATCTAGTAGAGCTGGCATGCTTTGCTCCTCGTAAGAGTAGGACCCAGTCTCGTGGGCCTATAGACCCCGTTGGGGCAGTTTTGTTCCCGTGTCAGCCGATCTTTC
>NW_019758191.1:0-297 GCF_002891405.2 Cryptotermes secundus | reverse complement strand
GGTTACTTCTTGCGCCGCTAATCTTTGTGAAGTCTTCTGTTCCCTTGGAGCTACCTGAAAACTGACTACTCTTCTAAGGTCAGCTACAAACTGCAAATTGAACTCAAGTTGTTGAAGCTGGAGTCTTATATAACCTGCTTTCGGATGGAATAGAGCGCACCATGTAGGAGCCTTTGGTCTCCAAATTTAATGACGTGGAGGTTTTACTGTACTCACTGCTGTAAGCAGTAACTTGTTTATAGTGTTGTTTGTGTGAATTTACATATTTAATCTTGATTGGTAATGTTTTTTTTTTTT
>NW_019758190.1:0-297 GCF_002891405.2 Cryptotermes secundus | reverse complement strand
TAATTTTTTTAAAAAATGTGGGCCTCAAAGAAATGACACCTCAGGTTAGAGCACTTCGGGAACCACTGGTTTAGGTAGTGGCGCCGTCAGTAGCTCAGACTACACGATGTCGATTGGAAAGGATTAGGAAGCAAGCTGTTATGGCCCAATTTGAGGTACTGCCCTGGTATTTTCCTTAAGAGGCCGAGGAATGTCACTGAAACATCAGTTTTCCAAAGTTTTGGGACGCTAAAATCGCGAAATTGAAAATAATTAACATTTCATCCTGAAAATTCAGGTAAGTAGAACTTCAGCTTT
>NW_019758189.1:0-296 GCF_002891405.2 Cryptotermes secundus | reverse complement strand
TCACTGTAATTACAGCACACATAAAGTCTTCTCAGTCTTCATTAGCTGTTGCTTGTAGCAGCTTCCAATGGTGGCCGTTCCCCTTCCTCTGGGTTCCTGACCTATCCCTGGTCTCAGCTACCAGCTTCTCACTTCTCACAACTGTAACTCTGAATTGAACTACATAGTCACCATAATACAATGTATAGCCCCGGCATGGACTGCATTGAAAGTGTCTTCCATTATCACTTGTTCTCTCACTGCCGGGGAAACAACATGTCCAAACAGCTGTTCCATAGCAATGGCTGTTGTACTGT
>NW_019758188.1:0-296 GCF_002891405.2 Cryptotermes secundus | reverse complement strand
CTCAAAATCTTACCTAAAATTAACAAGACGTGGGAAGGGAAAGAAATATAATTTTCCTTATATCCACATTTCATGAATCAGCATGCTACTCTAGCAAACCCTATTCATTCTGCTTATTTACCGAGAATTATTTTCTCCTGTAGAATTCGTTGACATACTTCGAATGAATATTTCCCTCATTTAAAACCTTAGTTACACTGATTTAAGGCCGCGCCATAGCTCAAGCGGTTAGCTAGCTAATCAACTCACAGATGGAGGTAAAATTGTCAGCCTTAAGCGCAGGCCTCCTTTTACAC
>NW_019758187.1:0-297 GCF_002891405.2 Cryptotermes secundus | reverse complement strand
AAACGACGAACTGAATTTTGAGCAAGTACTCGTTTTCGACGAAATATCGCAGTCAAAATTCGTCGAGAATGGCTAAGGGACATCCCATTCTGCATGATGAATGTGTTGCCGGAATTTTTAACCTGATACAGATCAGAATTTGTTACATTTTCTCGCGTTTTCCGCATGCACCCTCAATAAACATGACAATCTGTATATTCACCAACATCAAACAGTCAATAAAATTGAATTTGGAGTAAAGAGTACTGTCTTCTGGGGGTGTGACGTAGTATAGTCTGGTAGAAGTTACCTGATGTT
>NW_019758186.1:0-296 GCF_002891405.2 Cryptotermes secundus | reverse complement strand
GGGTTCCAAAATTGTGGGAGGTATCATGCATGTAACCCTTTCTCGAGAAGGTCCTCTACCACTGTGCTTAATTTGGTCGAAATTGGTGGAACTGTATGGCTATGCATAAAGAACAAAGCACTAAACACACTGTGCTTTATAAGCATAATTATGCTTATAAAGCACAGTGTGTTTAGTGCTTTGTTCTTTATGCATAGCCATACAGTTCCACCAATTTCGACCAAATTAAGCACAGTGGTAGAGGACCTTCTCGAGAAAGGGTTACATGCATGATACCTCCCACAATTTTGGAACCC
>NW_019758185.1:0-296 GCF_002891405.2 Cryptotermes secundus | reverse complement strand
CTTTGCGTTTCTTGCTTGCTAGCTTTGCGTTGCTATCTTGCTAGGTTTCCGTTGTTAGCTTGCTAGTTTTGCTTTGCAATTTTGCCAGCTTTGCGTTACAAACTTGCTAGCTTTGCGTTACAAGATTGCTAGCATTGCGTTGTTAGCTTGCTAGCTTTGCTTTGCTACATAGCTAGCTTGGCGTTGCTAGCTTTGTAGCTTTGGTTTGCTACCTTGTTAGATTGCTAGATTTGCGTTGTTAACTTACTAGCTTTGCGTTGCTATCATGCTAGTTTTGCGTTGATAGCTTGCAAGTT
>NW_019758184.1:0-296 GCF_002891405.2 Cryptotermes secundus | reverse complement strand
GGAGTTCGAGTTCCATTA
The DNA here is from genome assembly GCF_002891405.2 of Cryptotermes secundus. NCBI lineage: Eukaryota > Metazoa > Arthropoda > Insecta > Blattodea > Kalotermitidae > Cryptotermes > Cryptotermes secundus. The sequence continues at coordinate 278 of NW_019758184.1, read as the reverse complement.
AAGTCAAGAATTTTCACTTCTTCATGTCATCAAGACAGACACTGGGCTCCATTCAGCTTCCTATCTAATGGTTACCGGGAGTTCTTTCCCCGGGGGCAAAGCGACCTGTGCGTGAAGCTGACCACTCATCTTCAAGAAAACAATGATTATATTAATTTACTCCCCCATACGTCTTCATAAGATAGTGCTTAATTAGTTGAACAGAGAGAAAACTTTACATTTTACCTTTAAATTTTCTCTGTTAACGTGCTTCAGTTATTCTTGATTTTCCTCGAAAA
>NW_019758183.1:0-296 GCF_002891405.2 Cryptotermes secundus | reverse complement strand
ATAAAAGGCAGAGAGTTCATCACCAGGTTAACAAAAGCCCGTTATTGTACCATATCTCAGTTGAATTTTCTATGCACTCTTACACTTTCAGATATAAGGTAATTTTTCCCTTTGCTTCAACTAATTAAGCACTACGCCATGAAAGCGTATGGAGGAGTGGTTGTATAGATCCATATTTTCTTGACCTCAGCATTAGCTGAAGGTGAGTAGTTGGCTTCGCGGCACTACTACTTTACCCCTGGGAAGAGAGTCCCCAGTACCCATTGGATAGGAGTTTGGGTGGACCCCAGAGCCGG
>NW_019758182.1:0-296 GCF_002891405.2 Cryptotermes secundus | reverse complement strand
GCATGCGTGAAGGAGGATCCAACAGGTAGCAATCTGCACGCTTTTACTAGTCTTGGACCTTGCAACAGTGACTGGAGTTATTTTATGTTCTGTACCCACTCAGTGAGGGAAACAAAATGAACACAGATTTGGAGGGAGGGAGGGAGGTCCTTATGGTAATTGAGATAATATTATTAAACTGAATCTAAATGTAATATCTGGAAAGGAACGCCGTGTAGTCTGGTAGAAGTCAGCTAACATTTCGGAGGAGCATCGCCTACACGTCAGGTTCGAAGTGTAAACCAAATACAATATAA
>NW_019758181.1:0-296 GCF_002891405.2 Cryptotermes secundus | reverse complement strand
CATACATACATACATACATAGGCGCTGCAAACGTGTTGCAAACACACTGTTTCATGGCCACTTCACTTCCTCTTATATACGACGTATATGAGAAGGCAAACTGCATACAGTGCAAACCAACAGACGTGGTCAGCAGATGGGATGGTAACATCACTGATTCTCAGCTGCTAAAAATGTGAAGTTTTCTTTGTTCCAAACGAATTAAGCACTACGCTTATGGTGTATGGGGGAGTGGATGTATAGAACCACACTTTCTTGATCTCGGCACTAACTGGAGGTGAGTGGTCAGCTTCACG
>NW_019758180.1:0-296 GCF_002891405.2 Cryptotermes secundus | reverse complement strand
GATCCCAGCACGAGACCGTACAATGCAGTGTACACCCACATACTTATTTATAATGAGCACAAATTAAGAGTCGGAGATCTCCAATATACCTCTTATGAAGGAGCTTAGACTCTCACAGCTGTGGTTATGAAGAGCTCTTTCTCGTCTGGGCTGCATGATAACCGGGGCCAATTGCAACATTCCGGACGTCAGCTGGAAGACAATGTTGGAAAAATCAATTTCAAGAACGCACATATAAAAATAAGTGTCTTTCCATGTAGTACGAAGTACTGTAACACGTTATGCTTAGTATGGGA
>NW_019758179.1:0-296 GCF_002891405.2 Cryptotermes secundus | reverse complement strand
GATCCCAGCACGAGACCGTACAATGCAGTGTACACCCACATACTTGTTTATAATGAGCACAAATTAAGAGTCGGAGATCTCCAATACACCTCTTATGAAGGAGCTTAGGCTCTCACAGCTGTGGCTATGAAGAGCTCTTTCTCTTCTGGGATGTATGATAACCGGGGCCAATTGCAACATTCCGGACGTTAGCTGGAAGACAATGTTGGCAAAATCAAATTCAAGGACGCGCATATAAAAATAAGTGTCTATCCATGTAGTACGAAGTACTGTAACACGTTATGCTTAGTATGGGA
>NW_019758178.1:0-296 GCF_002891405.2 Cryptotermes secundus | reverse complement strand
ACAGAATCCAACAGATATACGAAGAAAGTGATTAGCAGTAAAGCGGGTGACGTTCCCACTCTACTAAAGAACTAGAACAGAATTACCAAACACAAGATCAAAGGATTCCTGGCCTGGCACCCTCAAGAAGCCAACCATAGTTATTATACTGGTCCACTCTCTGTTCCCAAGACACCCCATGGTTTGGGTAAATGTTTACCAAGCATCAATTTCCCCACATGCTGCAGAGAGTGGGTTACTGGAAAAAGGTAATTTCAACATCATAGCCAGGATGGGGTTGAATAGCTACATTCTCT
>NW_019758177.1:0-296 GCF_002891405.2 Cryptotermes secundus | reverse complement strand
TTTATTAATTTTTTTTCCAATGAATTTACCGTGTTTGTGTAATACGAATCCTGACAGAAATAAGAGTAAATATTGATGCTTCCCATTGAACAGGAGAAGATGTTTTTCTACTCAAGAAGTCTGTGATACCTGAGACAACCTGTTTGCAAGAGAAATTTACCACAGGCTCACTGTCACTTAAATCACTCATGAAGTCTTCTCATCACACTCTCATTCCTTTCTTGTCATTTCTTCTCAGTCAACTTAGACTGCCATCTCCAGAATTTGACCCATTTCTTGACAACTCCTCCCTTGGA
>NW_019758176.1:0-296 GCF_002891405.2 Cryptotermes secundus | reverse complement strand
CTACTGGATAGCATCAGTTTTAACCCTTTCCATGCTCTTAATGAGACATCTCACCCAGAAAAAGTAGTACAGTAAACCCTTGTTATAATGGAAGGCAGGGTGTCTGTTACTGCCAATTTCTGCTATAACCGAGTGAAGGGGTATTCACACAAGTACATAATAGGATACATAGCCAATAGATGTAATAAACATATGAACATACAATGTGATTACATAGAGGCTTTTATACCAAGGTTCTTCATTTTAAACACTTTTCTAACTATGAAACCTTCTTAGTGCCTGAACATCTAAAAAAA
>NW_019758175.1:0-296 GCF_002891405.2 Cryptotermes secundus | reverse complement strand
TTTTTATTTATTTTCATCATCACTACATATATTTTTAAAATTTCCATTAATTTGTTTTCTATGTTTCTTTTTCTATTTTAGGGCTTTAATTTGCTTCATCAATCCGGATTATTGCTTAATTCGGATGACCTCCCACCAATTAATCCGGATCAGAGTGACTTTACTATATGTAGACAATTCCCACTATTTCTATCAGTCTTTAATAGTTTATGACAAGTACAGAGATGCTCCCATTTGTTACGCAACAATAACTGTCACTAATTATGCTGATATGTTTCTGCTAATGCGAACAAGAA
>NW_019758174.1:0-296 GCF_002891405.2 Cryptotermes secundus | reverse complement strand
AGCTTGCTAGATATGCGTTGCTAGCTTGCCAGTTTTGCGTTGCCAACTTGCCAGCGTTGTGTTGCTCCCTTGCCAGCTTTGCCTTGCTAGTTTGCTTGATTTGCGTTGCTAGCTAACTTGCTTACCTTTTCTTGCTTGCTAGCTCTGCGTTGCTATCTTCCTAGATTTGCGCTGCTAGCTTGCTTGATTTGCGTTGCTAGCTTGGTAGCCTTGCGTTCCTAGCTTGCTAGTTTTGCGTTGCCAAATTGATGGGTTTGCGATGCTACTTTGCTTACGTGGCTTTGCTATCTTGCTAT
>NW_019758173.1:0-296 GCF_002891405.2 Cryptotermes secundus | reverse complement strand
GTGACTTGACGTGACTTGTTTTGAGGCGTGGCGAGGGGATGGTAGGTTAATTTATGTTACGTTAGGTTAGATTAGGTTAGTTTAGGTTGGGTTAGGTTAGGTAAGGCTAGGTTAGGTTAAGTCAGGTTAGGTTTGCGCAGTAGACTTTTGCGCATCAATCAGTAACTGAAGGGTACCACTCCCTGCTGTTAAATTAGGTGAGGTGAGCTGAGGTGACGTGACGGGTTGTGACATGACGTGACTTGCCGTGACTTGACGTAATATGACGTGAGGTGAGGTGAGGTGAAGTGACGTGA
>NW_019758172.1:0-296 GCF_002891405.2 Cryptotermes secundus | reverse complement strand
TAATTGTTATTGTGACGGACCAGAATGAAACAAATCAAACTAACCACATATCTTATGGAATATACATGTATAAATACTTGTAACATTCTTATCTGGCTAGTCCCATTAGGTCTACAGGTTATCTGTTGTAGCTAGAACTCCTTGCGTTGGTGCGCAGAAGCCTCCACTCACTGTTTCTCTGGGGAATACCCTTTCTCAATACAGTAAATACGGTCACAGGGAGCTTTCCCTTAAACTTCTTTACGCAATCCTTTGTGCATATGATGCGCATGTTATAGTTTTCCAAAACGCACTTG
>NW_019758171.1:0-296 GCF_002891405.2 Cryptotermes secundus | reverse complement strand
TTTCAACACTTCAGCTACGCTTCCAATACGTGTAAATAAAAACATGTGGCTGCAAGGTGTTTAATCAGTCGACACGTCATCATAAACCTGAAGTTGGTACAGGACAGCGTAACACACAAACTGAGTATCACTTCAAGAACTATTTTGTGACACAGCACCTGAAAGCCGGATTAGTGGGAAAAGAAGAGTTTGCAATTTCTAGACAACGGCGGGTTAAACACTTTCTTGCAGTTGCGAATACGCGCGGAACAACAAAGGAAATGTTAGAAACAGTGATTCCTATGCGGTCCGCACGG
>NW_019758170.1:0-296 GCF_002891405.2 Cryptotermes secundus | reverse complement strand
GCTCCCTCCTTAAGGTTATTCGTCCCGAATGGCCTACAGGCGTACTGCTTGTGACGTCTGATCTCTCTCGCCTTCCTTCCCGTGGTGAGGTTCTCACGGTGATTGCTCTCCAACTGTTCCCGCTATTCCGTCCTTAAGGCCACTCGTCCCGAGCGGATCCCAGATAAAGTGGGAGCTGGTCCTGTTGTACCACTGCCATCCTTCCCACCCGTAGCGGGAAAAGGTTCCGAGAGTGGTCGATGCCCCTACAGCTCTGGCTCTTGGATTGCTAATAGTCTCTTCTTTCGCTTGGGCGG
>NW_019758169.1:0-296 GCF_002891405.2 Cryptotermes secundus | reverse complement strand
TTGTGTACATCATCGGCAGTGACCTCGTGGCTAAATCTAGAAACACAAAGTGCCTTTGTCCTTTCCTTCTTCGCAATAACAGGCAAGGATGGAGAATTACGAACCACAATAAGCGGCTGCCTGCTATGTATCACAGTTCTGACTGCGGCTTATATCTACAGGGGGGAGGGCTTGGCTTGGGTCTTCATTTTTGAACGTGACAGTTTAAAGCCTTCGGATTCAGCGGGAGAACTTCGGTTGCTACAACATCTCTGTATGACAATCCAGCCAAGGTCGCAGTAGCAGGTAGAGTAGAA
>NW_019758168.1:0-296 GCF_002891405.2 Cryptotermes secundus | reverse complement strand
AGGCGAAGCCCGACACAGAAAGTATAAGAGGCTTAAACTTGGCGTGGGTCAGCCATACGACCGTTCAAGTGATTAGACTGCCGTTGTAGCCAATAGAAATAGGGCATAATCTGCTGTACTCAGGCTGAACTGACAGAGGCCTTGTATATGTGGTACATAGAAGTAGGAATTAAGGCTAAGGTTTAATTTTAAATATATGTAAATACTGACAATTGACTAACTAATGCAGATTATGACTGATAAATGACAGTCCCGACTTCTCGTCAGAGAGGGCGCCCCAAATGGACAGGACAGCA
>NW_019758167.1:0-296 GCF_002891405.2 Cryptotermes secundus | reverse complement strand
CCCGCAAATACAACACGCTATCACAGGGGAACCCTTCGCAGCTACTATCAAAATTATTAGGAAGAGGTTAGCAGCGATAGGTAAACACAATCAGTGGGGCCAGACAGCATTTCTGGTGAAATGTTAAAACTGGGTGGGGAAGCCATGAAGCGCGATTATTGGATGTAACAATGAATAATGCCGCTATCCCAAGTGACTGGAAAAAAGCCGTTGTTGTTCCTATTTACAAAGGTAGTGATCGATCACAGGTGTCAAATTACAGACCCATCAGTTTAACCTCAGTAGTCTGCAAGCAA
>NW_019758166.1:0-296 GCF_002891405.2 Cryptotermes secundus | reverse complement strand
TATCTCGGCCATTTATTATCAAAATATAAGAGATCTCAGGGCCAATCAACTTGAATTTTATGATGTGTGCCCCTTAAATTTTGATATATAATTCGTCTCTCCGAGACATGGCACAAAGATATATGTTATGACCACAACATATTTTTCTAAAAAATACACCGTTTATCGGTCAGACCTACCATATATAAAGAAGGCTCGCGGTGGTGTATTAAGAGCCATTACAATTAGCCTGGGCTCCTGTAGCCGCAGGTATGATTTAGAACTCTACCATGAATATGTACTGGTTGAGATTCCCA
>NW_019758165.1:0-296 GCF_002891405.2 Cryptotermes secundus | reverse complement strand
CATTATTTTTACTAATTGAAGGTTTTAAAAGCCTGCCCTATTATTGAAAGCAGCGACTATGAACCGTATCGATGCAGTCGATACAGCTCGTCGGTTGGAGAATGTCTATGTGTACGAAGCAAATGACATGTTCACCGCTAGCGATGGAAGTGCAGGGGAATGTAGCACAGGCATGGAGAGATTTTTGATAGAGAACTTGAAGGGAATACTAGACTTTGGCATTGATGGATGGACACTATTAAAATGGATCTTAACTATATGAGGGCTTAGATTGGATTCATCTGGCTAAGGATGCG
>NW_019758164.1:0-296 GCF_002891405.2 Cryptotermes secundus | reverse complement strand
CTTGATACTCCTTAGTTGTTGTGTTGTGACAGAAAAATAAAGTTAGACACTAATATCATTACAGATGTAGCGTTTGTTGCATCTGAGGCTCTCAGTGTGGTAACTACAAAGAGTACTACCTTCCGAGATGATACCATACAGTCCAGTAGAGTTCACTGATGTTTTGGTGAACTCTCCTTACCGCCTACTTCTTACTGGTTACTTGCTTGGCTCACTTTCCAACCCTGACAATGGAGGCAAGACATTTGAAACATCAGCAAATTTCAACTGACCTGCAGGGTCACGTCGGAAGACAG
>NW_019758163.1:0-295 GCF_002891405.2 Cryptotermes secundus | reverse complement strand
ACAAAAAAAAAAATGATCACACAGACCTGCTGCAAGTCCAGTACGTGAAGAGGGTACGAGCCCGTCTTACCCTACGGTTACTTCTACATAATTACTGATTTAGCCTCAATTTCGTATTGATATGGTAAAACTATATTAGGAACAATTATGTCAATCTTCTTCATCAATGGCACTCAAGTTCCATACGCAATAACTCTAGACGCCAAGTTACGGTGGAAAGGGCATATCAAGAAAAAACGTGATGAGCTCAACAATAAGAAGAAAGCAGTCTTCTGGGATTTGGCACCGTGTATAT
>NW_019758162.1:0-296 GCF_002891405.2 Cryptotermes secundus | reverse complement strand
GCACAGAGAAGAATTGTATTTTATTTCAATTGTCTTGGCCAAAGAAACTGAATATTTTGTGACCCGCTTCTGTTTGTTTGCATTATCCATGTGGGGAGTTTCTTACACGTGGGCGATGACGGTTTGTGATATTATGTAGGAGAGCATTGAGTTCAAGGCGAGTGATGTGGGTAAGTCATGTAGTGCACATGCAAGAGTGAGAAATGTATACAAAGTTTTGCACGGAAAACCTGAGAGGAGCAGACCAGTTGGGAGACCTAAGTGCGGATGGAGAAATGCTATTAAGATAGATTTTA
>NW_019758161.1:0-296 GCF_002891405.2 Cryptotermes secundus | reverse complement strand
TATTTATAATGAACACGGTCCTAACTGAACCTGTGTATATAAGGATTGGAAAGAAGACTGTCAAGATTTATTTCGAGGTATTGTCCCAGAATGAGCATGCAGAAACAGTGGAAAACCACGATAGTTCTCAATCAGAACCAGCCCAAATTCTAAGTGGTTTCTTCCCCAATGGGGGCACGCGGTAGCATAGTTGGTTGAGACACTGCTACAAACTGGAAGGTCGTGAGTTCGAGTCCCAATGACGTGGATTTTTTCAGTTGTTCTAATCCTTCCAGCCGCACTATGGCCTTGGGGTT
>NW_019758160.1:0-296 GCF_002891405.2 Cryptotermes secundus | reverse complement strand
AGTACAGAAATTTGGTTTACGCCATGCAGGTTCAGTAGACTCGGGGTAGTAAGGTTTAAGAGGTTATTGCAGGGTGTGTAATCACAGGTTGTGTGTGTGTTAATAGGCTGTACATATATAATTGTTGATTTTATTACATTTGTTTTCTTTGTAAAATGTTTAGTGTTTATTCGGGGTATTCGTAGTAGTTATATAATTGGGCATGGAGGGAGCTATCCACAGATGTTGAACTAGTAGCAATTAGGTGGGATTTTCTAAATTCTGATGATGGCAGCGTTGGAATAAGAATAGGAAAT
>NW_019758159.1:0-296 GCF_002891405.2 Cryptotermes secundus | reverse complement strand
CCAACATTTGCTGCATCTCCATGTTATATCAGTGAAGTACTCGACACACAAAATAAGGCTGCAGAATAAGGCTGATAATAAGCATAACTATAAGAGAGATGCCGAGTTCATCGAATCTTTTTGTCTTCACAAGGTGTGCAATCTGTCCGAAATTTGCCAACACCACGGCGCTGTCAAAAAGAAACTCTATACGTGCTTTTGCCTTGTGTATCCTCTTGTGCACTGGTTCCATCTGGACAAAACAAATATGAACTATAGAGCACTCGATGCCCGGACAATCGCTGACCGCTACCCAG
>NW_019758158.1:0-296 GCF_002891405.2 Cryptotermes secundus | reverse complement strand
CTTCCACACTTCCATAAATCCGTTTTATCATCTTATCTGGCGCTACAGCCCATTTTGGGCCTTGGCGTCCTTGATAACAGGTTTCCAACTATCGCTGTCTTGTGCCGTTTTCCACCAAGCTGTCACTTTTAAAATTCTGAAGTTTTGCGGTGCATGATCCAGCCACCTTAATTTTGGTCTTCCTTTCTTTCCACTACTTTCTAGCTGGGAGTAGGTTAATTTCCTGCAGAGCAAACTTTTATCCGTCCTCTTGATATGCCCCAGCCACTTCAGTCTGTTTATTTTTATTGACTGCA
>NW_019758157.1:0-296 GCF_002891405.2 Cryptotermes secundus | reverse complement strand
CTGGATCTGTAGCCAGGAACCCTGACCACTAGGCCACAGAGGCCCCACAGTTATTGCAAAGAACACGCGACAAGGAACATGTCGTCAAGCAATTAAGCTTATATCACTGCCTCTAGCATTCAAATATGACCACCATAGATAACCTCGACAGCACCACTTGAAAACAATATAACAATTCCTAAACACGCCCATCAGATAACCTTGAACTTTGATAAAAATGCTTGCTAAAGAATATAAAAAAAATGTGTTATAAAAAATAGCAATCATATCTGATTAGTTCTATGATGTCATAATAT
>NW_019758156.1:0-296 GCF_002891405.2 Cryptotermes secundus | reverse complement strand
TTACTTACTTACTTACTTACTTTTGGTTCTCCACTCATGTAACCCTATAGAAAATAACTGTCGATTTTATTGTCAGATGAATAAATGTACTGGAGAAAGAAAAGAAGTTGCTGAAATGAAACATACCAGAAATATGTGACATGTGGTAGCATAGTTGGTTGTGGCACTATGCTACAAGCTGGAAGGTCACAGGATCGAATCCGGACAAGGTCATTGGAGTTTTTCAATTTACCTAATCCATCCAGCTACACCTCAGTCTCTAACAGAAATGAGTACCAGGATTCTTCCTGGGGGTA
>NW_019758155.1:0-296 GCF_002891405.2 Cryptotermes secundus | reverse complement strand
GGTTGTTTTTTTTGTTGTTGTTGTTGTTGTTGAATTTTGAATGGCACAATCTCTATGGGAGCCGGGATAGTGCGGTCGGTATGGCGATTGGCCACGGGCTGGACGACCGAGAGGTCGGAGTAGTGGTCCCAGTAGGGTCAAGAATTTTCTCTCCTCCATGTTGTCCAGACCGGTTCTGGAGCCCAGAACCCGCCGCCTATCCAATGGATACGGGGGCGCTGTTTCCCTGGGGACAAAGCTGCTGTAGTGTGAAGGCTCCATACATTTACTTTTCCATACGCCTTCATGGCGTAGTG
>NW_019758154.1:0-296 GCF_002891405.2 Cryptotermes secundus | reverse complement strand
GAAAGTCATTAACAGTAAAAGAGTAACATTTCTGCACCTTCCTGGAGTCAAGCCATGGGAGAACATACGGTTGTGTGACGTCGAGGCTCCAATTTTTTTCATCCAAACCATAGCCATTCTCTCTGCTAACTGAATTATCCCGAGGAATATCAAGATCAGGTACAGTGTGTGACGTAATGTGGTGCGTGCAACCTACTCCGCTCCTATTCTGTGAAACGAATCGGTTACGGTAAAGGTAAAGGGAGGTAAAGCTATCCCTGTAACAGGGCCTGAAGGGCCATAGGGTTGTGAGACGT
>NW_019758153.1:0-296 GCF_002891405.2 Cryptotermes secundus | reverse complement strand
ATGACAACACACGACCGCATACAGCTTACATTGTGCAGGAATTTTCGGCTAAAAACAAGATGACAATTGTTCCCCACTCACCGTACTCGCCAGACCTAGCTCCATGCAACTTCTTTTTCTTCCCCAAGATGAAAATCAAGTTGAAGGAGACAAGAGTTGATACAGTTGAGGAAATTCAAACGGAAACACAGACAGTACTAAACACCCTAACAAAGAAATACTTCCATGAAGCATTTCAAAAGTGGCAGAAGCGCTGGGATCGGTGTATGCTCTCCCCAGGGGACTACTTTGAAGGT
>NW_019758152.1:0-296 GCF_002891405.2 Cryptotermes secundus | reverse complement strand
CGCCATGTCTACATTTTCTAAATTATCAAGACCTCTTCCTTACTTTATACAGAAATACACACATATGTTACCATGATCATAAGTCAACCTCTCTCTATAATTTTCCAATTTACTGAGAGATTTTTATCGAACACGGCATGTCTGTTATTCAGTTACCAGTTATTTTAGCTTAGATATTTTCGGTTTCATACTGTGGATAACATCAACATGACGGCTGCACTTTCTGTGGTATATTTTACAATGATGTCATTATCCAAAGTACGAGGGAGAGTCATTAAATAGGTCACAATGGAAGT
>NW_019758151.1:0-296 GCF_002891405.2 Cryptotermes secundus | reverse complement strand
TTTACTTTACTTTTACGAAAAGATTACAGAGAAGAAATTACAGAGACTACAGGGATACAGAGAAGACGCTCCGCCGAGAATAGCGGTGCGAAAGAGGAAACGCCTGACGACGTTATAAGTTGAGAATAATTGTAAATGTCAGTGTTAAAGCGACTGTCCAATAAATGCTCGTTCAAATCTGAAACCCACAAAATTTCTTGTCACGTTGCCTAGCAAAAGCGACAATGTGATTCTTTCTGCAACATACACAGGGCCTAGCAAGCACAGTCTCGCTTGCTTTTAGAGATCTCCGGTTA
>NW_019758150.1:0-296 GCF_002891405.2 Cryptotermes secundus | reverse complement strand
GCTACTAGGCGTAAACAAAATATAATACAAGATAACAAAGGATGAAACACGATTGACCCCGCACCAGCGGGCACCAAAAAGGACATCTGGTCTTTCTTACGGACAAACAAGCTGCGTGCAACTCGTAGACGCAGAACAGCACAGGAAGTATCCATCTGCGTGGAATTTCAATGCTGAACTTCGACGGTATGAGTCTTTGAAAATTTGAGACTTGACAGATACGGCCCACAATAATTTTCAGATGGGCGTGCCGGGCGATCGTTAGTGTACCTTCATATATTAGAGAGCTGTCAGGA
>NW_019758149.1:0-296 GCF_002891405.2 Cryptotermes secundus | reverse complement strand
TCCATCCGCCTGCAAGTCTCGTCTCACAGAAGCGTGTCAGCCTCTACAGCACATCTTCAGTGCCTGCCCTTACAGATCCCATATATTCATCAGTTACACATGCGTCATGTAACAACCTGGGCTTCTAACACATTCTCATTCCTCTTCAACAATTACAATACTGACGATATGTATTTCCTTAAACCCTCATTTTCATGCATGTAGACCATCAATATTCTTATTATATTTTCACGTGTACGAATGACTCTTGACGGGATTTTGGATAATTGGATTTATTAGCCACTTACGGATTGTAA
>NW_019758148.1:0-296 GCF_002891405.2 Cryptotermes secundus | reverse complement strand
TCTAGCTTGCCAATATGCGTTGCTAGCTTGCCAGTTTTGCGTTGTTAGCTTGCCAGCTTTGCGTTGCTCTCTTGCTAGATTTTCGTGGCTAGCTTGCTAGCTATGCGTTGCTGCCTTGCTAGCTTTCATTTGCCAGGTTGCTAGCTTTGAGTTGCTAGCTTGCTATCTTTGCTTTGCTTGCTTGCTTTAAGTTCCTTGCTTGCTAGGATTCGTTGCTAGCTTTAGGTTCCTTGCTTGCTAGGTTTCGTTGTTAGCTTCCTAGATTTGTGTTGCTAGATTGCTAAGTTAGCGTTGCT
>NW_019758147.1:0-296 GCF_002891405.2 Cryptotermes secundus | reverse complement strand
CTCCGAAAAACTAATGGTGACCATGCAGCTTGTTCTGCACTAAATCACACCCATATGCGAACATGGACTGAGAGCGCATTGTGTATGTACTTCTAGTTCTGTGCTGTCAGTAACAAAAAGTATATAGTCTGCCATCATCTGAGAAAATTATTACAATCTTACGATTATTTCAGTCCTAATGGGCCGACGAGCAAATACATACTGAGGAACTACTCTGCTAATATATACAGTTAATGAGAGCGGTGGTATAGGTTACTTTCCTCTGGTTTGCAGATACTCCTTGTTTCCGCAGCCTT
>NW_019758146.1:0-296 GCF_002891405.2 Cryptotermes secundus | reverse complement strand
TTCATTCTCATGATTTTGTATGACTTCTGCTTGTTACCTGCACAAGTTTGTTGTATAATCATACACATATGGAAAGTTGAAACCCATGTGCAAATCGCGGACCAGTGTGCACCTGGGAATATTCCCAGTGGTGCAGAAAACCTTATTTTATATTCTCTGCAATTTTAAGAGGTAGGTGTCTGCCTCTAATTTTCAGGCGGGGGTAAGCATAAGTCATTAGTAAACTGATATGTGACTTATGGAGGGTTCGCGTAATGTTGGCGCTTAAACGCTCACTTCTGAATAGGAAGTAGATT
>NW_019758145.1:0-296 GCF_002891405.2 Cryptotermes secundus | reverse complement strand
GACCCTCACCGTCTCACAACCATTTGAGCCTTCACGGAAGGTTACAGAGATAGCTTTGCTTTTTTTGCTTCCACTACCCTATTTATGTAGACGAAAAGTTGGTGTGACCATGTCTTCCGCAAAGCATTGCTGGCTTCGCTGTCATCCCTAAGCAGTCCAGGTCATGGGCGTCGCCGTCTGTGCTAACTTCGTTCTTGTTTTATCCTGTAGGGGGCACGAAATGTTTTGAACCAAAATCGCCTTTCCTAATATTACACAAACACAGCAACTTTCATGTTGATTTGTGACTTCTCATT
>NW_019758144.1:0-296 GCF_002891405.2 Cryptotermes secundus | reverse complement strand
TTACATTTGGTGTCAGAATTGGTTACGAACTTAATCACGACTTATTGTGCGCCCACTCCTACCCTACAATCGGAAGAATGAACATGTGTTACAGCTCTTGAAGTCCATGCAAGAAGAAATTCGAACCAACCAAGTAAAAGCAGAAACCGACCGAGTGCAAATGCTGAAAGAAATGAAGGCCAATAGGAAAGCCGAGAAGGACGAAATGGAGGCCAATAGAAAAAAGAAAGGGGAAATTTCCTGGCAAGATTAGACTCCAGCCAAGAAAAAGCGGAGACCAGCCACAAGGAACTCCT
>NW_019758143.1:0-295 GCF_002891405.2 Cryptotermes secundus | reverse complement strand
ACCAAGTGCCAAAGTCAAGCATGGTGGAGCTATACCTCCACTCCCCCATATATTTTCAAGGCACAGTGCTTATTCTGTTAAGCACAGGGACAACTTTACCTTTACTTTACACATGATTCTGCTGGTTTGAAAACACTCCAAAGATTCAATTTCCTTTAAAGTACCTCTGTCTCATCTGCTAGCATTGATTCCACTAAGCAGTCGGTTGGCCGCGCCATAGCTTAAGCGGTTAGTTGCTGGTTTCCCACCACAGTGGCCTGGATTCGATCCCGGGTCTGGTCAAGTGGGATTTGTG
>NW_019758142.1:0-296 GCF_002891405.2 Cryptotermes secundus | reverse complement strand
TAACGTTTGTCAGTCCTACGAAACATGCTTAGAATGATGAACCTGCTTACAGTTTCCATATCGTTTGGTTTTCTTCTGCAGCAGTTGAAGAGTCGCGCACACGACCTTTATTTTTATGAAGCTTTTCCTCGAAAACATAACGGTATTTATGAATCATTTGCATCAAACATTCTAAAAGGTAATCGCTTTACTGTAACATTTTCTTCTTCGGAATCACAAGAATCAAATATTAATTTGAGTAAAAAGTACTGTGATTAGTATTTCCTGCATCTATCCAGATATGTGAATCAATCTAT
>NW_019758141.1:0-296 GCF_002891405.2 Cryptotermes secundus | reverse complement strand
TGTGTGTGTGTGTTTCATTGGTAACGCGAGAAATAAACTCACTCAGGTCTCGGATTCAGCGAATAAGTTTATTGGCCAATCTCCTCTGCACTTCCAAGTACAATTATCATTCACTTATAACGCCGTCAGACGTTTCTTACAGCGCTGTTATGGTTACTTCTTGCGCCGCTACTCTCGGTGAAGTCTTCTGTTGCCTCGGAGCTACCTGAAGACTGGCTGCTCTTCTAAGGTCAGCTACAGACTGCAAACTCGAGATGTTGAAGCTGGAGTCTTATATAACCTGCTTTCGGACGGAA
>NW_019758140.1:0-296 GCF_002891405.2 Cryptotermes secundus | reverse complement strand
GCTAGCTTGGTAGCATTGCGTTGCTAACTTGCTAGTTTGCGTTGCTAGCTTGATTGGTTTGCTTTGCTACCTTGCTAGGTTGGCGTTGCTAGCTTGCTAATTTTGCGATGCTAGCTTGCTAGCTTGATAGTTTTGCGTAGCTAGCTTGCTAGTTTTGAGTTGCTAGCTTGCTAGCTTTGCGTCGGTAGCTTGATATCTTGGCGTTGCTAGCTTGCTACTTTTGTGTTGATAGCTTGTTAGCTTTGCGTTGCTAGCTTGCTAAGTTTGCTTTGCTATCTTGCTAACTTTGAGATCCT
>NW_019758139.1:0-296 GCF_002891405.2 Cryptotermes secundus | reverse complement strand
TGACTGAGGTCTTACTGTAATTAATATAACAGTAATTTTGTTATTATTATCAATTTATTGCTGAAGTGTCATCCCATGCAGATTTTTGGGAGAGGGGGTAAAGATGTAGCCCTATTCTTTCGCAACGTAGGACACTAAATGAAGTTGAATAATCGTCTTTGTACACCAGCCGTTTTGCCTCAGTGGGAAGAAGTTCCTGTCCTAAGTTGGTAGAAGGCTGGCTGTTCCTCAGAGTCGGTCTGGACGCTGTCACATAGAGGAAATATTTGTTCCAGGCTCAGCATCTAACCAAAATC
>NW_019758138.1:0-296 GCF_002891405.2 Cryptotermes secundus | reverse complement strand
ATCTGTAGCCAGGAACTCTGACCACTAGACCAGAGAGACGGTATTTTAATATTTATAAACATTTCTTTATCTGTGCCTCAATACACAAAAAGCTGTTAGTGGTAAATGAGCTTCCGAAAGGGGCAGAAATTAAGTGTATTGCAAAAAGTGCCCTCAATCTACTAGATCTGAATAATTTGTTTTGCTTTTCTAGGAGAGTTTCAAGAACAGCCAATAGTTTACAAAACAAAGAACAACAAAGCAAAACACACAAAATAATAATTATAGAATGATTTGACAACACCGTCCAATGTGAC
>NW_019758137.1:0-296 GCF_002891405.2 Cryptotermes secundus | reverse complement strand
ATATTCTAGATTTTTTGAACACTGGACAATGAACAAAGTCCAAAACACCTAGCAATTCTTGGTTATATATGCTACCAATTTTAAACTCTGAATTTTCTGCCTGAAGCTCAAGTTCAGCGACCTTTTTTCTTCTCAAGTTAAGGTACAGGCTTCTAGGTCACATTCAGAGTCTTACTGTCGTTCTGCCCATTTTTCTTGATCACATTTCTTGCGCGATCCTAGGCAAAGCGATCCAGTAGTGAACAGGACGGTGTGTTGGTGACTTTGTGAAGTTAAGATGCCGTACATATTTTCCA
>NW_019758136.1:0-296 GCF_002891405.2 Cryptotermes secundus | reverse complement strand
AACAACCACTCAATTACTCTTATTTATAATTACACTGAAATTATAATTTCAGTGTAATTATGTAATTAATGTAATTAATGTAATGTAATGTAATGTAATGTAAATAATGAATTTACAAAATTTATGTGACATAATTATGTTCATATAATTATATGAACATAATTATGTCACATAAATTTTGTAAATTCATTATTTACATTACATTACATTACATTACATTAATTACATTAATTACATAATTACACTGAAATTATAATTTCAGTGTAATTATAAATAAGAGTAATTGAGTGGTTGTT
>NW_019758135.1:0-295 GCF_002891405.2 Cryptotermes secundus | reverse complement strand
TGTGCCTGCATTCTATCTGTCATCTCTTTCGTCAATATTTCGTGGAACCGTGTACTTGACACCATGCCAACTGACCACCTCTGATTCTTTAATATAAACAAACAAGCAATCAGCAACGAGCAAACCGAAGACCAAGAAACGATGTAATTGTTGGTTTGACTTTCGCCCTGATACGAGTGGTACGGTGGGGGCACGCGGTAGCGTAGTTGCTACAAGTTGGAAAGTCGCAGGTTCAAGTCCCGATGAGGTGTATTTTTTAAATTTACCTAATCCTTCCAGCCGCACTATGGCCCTG
>NW_019758134.1:0-295 GCF_002891405.2 Cryptotermes secundus | reverse complement strand
GTAACAGTCCATGAAGGCCCATAGGATTGTGAGATTTTGAGGTTCCCACATTATCTAGATCTAGACAATCGGCTCATAGATGGCGGTAATTCTGTCAGCCCTACGCGCCGTCCGCCCTTTACCCTCCTGGAAGATTCCTGGTACTCATTTCTGTTAAAGGCCATAGTGCGGTTGGAAGGATTAGGTCGACTGAAAAATCTAGTGACCTCATCGGGAATGGAACCCGTGACCTCTGTATCTGTAGCCAGGCACTCTGACCACCAGACCACAGAGGGGGCCATAAATATGCAAAAAT
>NW_019758133.1:0-296 GCF_002891405.2 Cryptotermes secundus | reverse complement strand
TGATTCTAAACTGTTCTATGACTTGAAGCATACAATACTGTCTAGCCCGGTGTCGACTTGCCCTCCTGAACTATTGAACCATCCAGATGCCCAGCACAAGCCCGGCACTATCATAACAAAGGGATGTCAGGAGGAGAAATTATTTGCATAAAGAGACCAGAGTCAAACAATCTGAGGAAGCATCATTTATATGAACTTTCATACAAATCATGAAAAGTTAAACAGTTCCGTCTAGTGTGACTGGTTGATATTCCCTTTTGGAATCCATACTGCTCTGAAAGTAATATTTTCTGTTT
>NW_019758132.1:0-295 GCF_002891405.2 Cryptotermes secundus | reverse complement strand
GATACTACAAATGTGGTCCTGGAAACAGAGTAATGGTGGTATAACCATTAGAGCTGGCGTAGGAGAAATGTTACTGCCTAATTCAAAACAGCCAAGTTACTGACATTACAAATATTATTTACCTAGCAGAAAATGCAACCGCAGAAATTTCAGTGAAGTAAATTCCAATTTTATTATGATGTGTTCACTTTTAATGGGAGCTGAAATTCCTGCATCCATCAGCCTTTCAGTATAGATGAAGCGAGTTCAGAAACAATGAACAGATTTCAATCAAAATTTCACAAAATTCTGTCTA
>NW_019758131.1:0-295 GCF_002891405.2 Cryptotermes secundus | reverse complement strand
TTAGTGTGACGGACCAGAATGATACACACCATTTTCAATAACTGTCAGTCAAAACGCACCTCATTGACAGGAACGAATGATTTCAATTAATGAAATGCTAATGGCTCTTCCGATCTGGTGGGTAAGGTGGTCGATGCTCTCAAAACATTCAATGTTGATAAGCGAAATTTCGCCAAACTTCAGAAGCGAATAAGAAACGTAATTTGTATGAACTGAAAATATTAGATCGGTGCATTGTGCTACGAAAAGAGAGGTGTCAACATGTTTTGTGTGTTGTGCCATTGTTTATGGAATG
>NW_019758130.1:0-295 GCF_002891405.2 Cryptotermes secundus | reverse complement strand
GAAATCAGACATTCTGAGATTTTCGTGTTTGTTCTAGGTCTGTCCAGGCAAATGCATGGGCTATACCTCAAATTAGACATTGCTTCCTTTCACATCCTTCCCAATTTATGATTCACTAATATCCCGATCACTCGACGCTATATGCGCTACAGTCTTACGCCTGAAATAAAGTAAAGTATTCGAGGTTCTCACAGCGGTAGTTATGAAGAGCTCTTCCTTCTAGGATATAACGCCATGTAGACTGGTGAGGGTCATCCAGCGTTTTGAAGAAACATGTCGCCTTCAAGGCGGAAGA
>NW_019758129.1:0-295 GCF_002891405.2 Cryptotermes secundus | reverse complement strand
GTTTACACAGCCTCGGCCTCCAAGACGAGATGACACGTGAGATTGGATCTGCAGTAAACTGAATCACGTGTCATTTCTGAACGTAAGAAGAAGGGTGCATAGTTGGTTGAGGCACTACGATACAAGCCAGAATGTCTCGGGTTCAATTCCCGATGAGGTTGTTGGATTTTTTCGATTTACCTAATGCTTCCAGCCGCACTGGGGCCGTGGGGTCAACTCAGCCTCTAACAGCTTTGAGTACCAGGAATGTTCCTCGGCGGTAAAGGGTGGCCAGCGCATATTTGTTTTATTGCTA
>NW_019758128.1:0-295 GCF_002891405.2 Cryptotermes secundus | reverse complement strand
TTTTTTTTTCAGTTTTCATTTCCGTATAATAGCCCATAATACCATAGTCTGATTCTTCAACCTATACGAAAATCTCGATTCTCCTCCCTAATGAATATATTCATTGCATTGAAAAATGTTTTTAACAATTACCGATGTCTGAATCAGGGTAATCGCGAATATGTTCTCACTTAAAAATCATGGAGAAATACGAAGTAGGATAACATTTTCCTTGTGTTTAATTAATTAAAGCATAAACATGATGACGGACGGAACATGTGACCAGTTACGTCAAGGATATTGAAACTTTGGGTTA
>NW_019758127.1:0-295 GCF_002891405.2 Cryptotermes secundus | reverse complement strand
AATATAACATCTTTGCCGTCTGTCGCATATATGCTGGTGTCCTGCTCAAAGAGACCTAGAAAGACAACAGGTGTTTGGGGCGTACAATTTATACATATACTGCACAATGTAGAGGACAAGACTGAACCTATGGCACCCCTGCTTGGGGATAAACATTTCACCTTCGACCGAAATCCGAATTTTCTCTGGGAAAGGAAATAGATAAGCTGATTAGACTGATCTAAAAATTTAATTCACATAATTTATATAACAATTCAAGGTGTCATGTTGTATCATGGGCTTTTTCAATGTTCAG
>NW_019758126.1:0-295 GCF_002891405.2 Cryptotermes secundus | reverse complement strand
GAAATAAAATTAAAATTGCTATAATTTAAGTGAGGGGGCATGCAGTAGCATAGTTAGTTGAGGCACTATGCCACAAGCTGGAAGGTTGTGGGTTTGAGTTGCGATGAGGTCATCAGGTTCCTTCAATTGACTTAATCCTTCCAGCTGCAATATGGCCTTAGGGTTGACTCAGCCTCTAACAGAAATGAGTACCAGAAGACTTCTTGGGAGCAAAGGGTGGTCGGCACGTATTGCTGACAACCTCACAGCCACCTCTGAGCCAACTGTCTAGAAAATGTGGACGCCTCAATGTCTC
>NW_019758125.1:0-295 GCF_002891405.2 Cryptotermes secundus | reverse complement strand
GCAACGGATACCCACGGCCGTTATCTCGGCTTTTTAGACCGGAGCCGCCATTTCCTTGAAATAGATCCTCAATTATCCTCCGACGTTGAGCGAACTCCGTTTCAGATCCACTACTTCTCAGTAAATCTGTTAGTGCCGGGAATCGAACTCGGGACCTCTGGATCTGTAGGCAAATAACTCTCACCACTAGACCACAGAGGCGGTCGTCCTATGACTCAGACGAGAAATAATTTCAACCTGACATGCAATGTATGGAATGATTTTTCCTTTCTCGCTTCTTAATTATCCTTACATG
>NW_019758124.1:0-295 GCF_002891405.2 Cryptotermes secundus | reverse complement strand
GTTCCATAAAATGTTGGGAAATTCTTGAGTAGCCGAGTAACGGGAGGTGTCTCAAGAAGTACTCAACTCCAGGGAGTTAGTCAGTTTGTTCGTTAATTCCGAAATCATTATCACCCTCAGTTCAGACCACAGGAAATATT
This sequence comes from Cryptotermes secundus, assembly GCF_002891405.2. NCBI lineage: Eukaryota > Metazoa > Arthropoda > Insecta > Blattodea > Kalotermitidae > Cryptotermes > Cryptotermes secundus. The sequence goes on along the minus strand of NW_019758124.1, from coordinate 155 downwards.
CCGCTTTCAATTTCTTCTTTTGCTGAAGCTTGTCGGTATTAACCAACATCACAGGGAAAACTTATCGTCAGGTAACTCTAATACTGGGATTGTCGTCCTGCTGTCTCCAAACCCTGAGGTCCTTCCGGGCATCTGCAACACATGTGAACTCCCCC
>NW_019758123.1:0-295 GCF_002891405.2 Cryptotermes secundus | reverse complement strand
AGCCAATCGGGGGATCCCCATACCCCCATCCCTTTTCCTGGCATAAAGTACATGATCTGTTGTACTGGGATGGAGGTGTAGGATTTCCTTAATGGCCGCCCTCACCTGCTGATCAGCCATCTGCAGCCTAGTTACCTTAGGGCTGCTCAGGATTAATCCATACAAAAATTTGGGGATTATACGTTCAACAATGAGGTTGACCTTCTGCAGCGGTTTCAATGCCAAACCTCGTGCTCTGCTGACGGCCTTTACGAGCTTGTCTATCAAGGCACCACACTCTAGGCCTTCAGAGAGG
>NW_019758122.1:0-295 GCF_002891405.2 Cryptotermes secundus | reverse complement strand
CTGACCGGTTCTGGTGCTCACCCAACTTTCTGCCCAGAGGATACGAGGAGCACAACGGGCGGAGCGTGACGCTAATCACTCAGCCAGCAACTCTCACATACTTCCTCAAGGCTGGTGGCAAAGTGCATTGACGGCTATAAACGAGGATGGAACAAATGTCTGTTTCAGCAGTGCAGCCGACTTGCAGTTGACGTGTCACAAGGCGCACAGAAACAAAACCAAATGTAGACCGGCGGAAGAAGTGAGCGTCCTAATTATAAAAATAATTTCGTAAATGTGAGATTTGCCGATCACA
>NW_019758121.1:0-295 GCF_002891405.2 Cryptotermes secundus | reverse complement strand
CATCTTTAGCAGCTCTGAAACGCATCAACATTCTCATACTTTTAATATTGCATTTACGCACCCCGTTGCATTAACATGCTCTTCATTCATACACTATACATCCGTCCACAATAAAACTCGTTTATTATGATAATTTGATAAAAGAACGACAGCCCCCAAGTAAAAAAAGAAATATTTAAATTGTTAATTAGGGTTTATTTGATTCTTAATGATTTTTAGTGATTTTAATAAGGTGCATTTATTTTAAGCGTAGATATCGCATTCACACGTGATAGGTGTTGAAGTTGCACATACT
>NW_019758120.1:0-295 GCF_002891405.2 Cryptotermes secundus | reverse complement strand
GTGATGAGATGAAAATATATGGTCCAAACTGAGACTCACATGCCTAACATTCATCTTACGAGACAGTCACACGACGATCCCGCAGAAACCGGCAACTTCCCTGCGCCCATTTCAGATAATCCGTGTGTCGGACACACAACATCACAGCCAAGTCTTCCGGCTACAGTTCCCTATGAAGTTCGCTTCTCTCGATGGATGTTACATGCGCCTGGGTTGGTCACCCTGTTCATATTTAGTGAATAGCTGAAATTCCGAGGCTTCTTATAATGCATTTTTCTCCAGCATCCCGTTTACT
>NW_019758119.1:0-295 GCF_002891405.2 Cryptotermes secundus | reverse complement strand
TTCAAGGAAATAGCGGTTACGGTCTAGAAAACCAAGATTGACGGTTGTGGTGATCCGTTGTGCTGACCAGGTGACAGCCTCTATCCGCAAAAGTTCGCGATTTCATATTAGTTTTCTTTTATTCATAGTTGGCTGGGCGGCCTTCGTATTACTTACATACTTACTCATGGAGCTGAGTCCTTCTTGAGGATCCGCCAATTCTGCAGCTACTCAAGGGTTTACCAGCATTTTATGCAACCCGAAAATTCATTACCGTTTTCACAAGAGCCCTCCACTGATCATACGCCTCGGTCTT
>NW_019758118.1:0-295 GCF_002891405.2 Cryptotermes secundus | reverse complement strand
CTTGGTCTTTGTATCTTTTGGAATACGCTTCTTTCTCCTCTTCTTCCCTCAAATTTATATTTTATTATCATCCACCTCTTTCATTTTCTCTTATTTCCCTCCGTCTCCTCCTTCACCTCCTTCTATACCTTCTCATTGTCAACAGAAACCACGCCATGAAGACACGGAAGAATTGAAATATGGCTCTACCATTCCTTACTCAGCACTAGATGCAGGTGAGTGGTCAGTTTGACGCCCTTGCCGCTTTAGCCCCAGAGAAGGAGCCCCTCGTTCTCCATCGGGTACGAGGGTCGCT
>NW_019758117.1:0-295 GCF_002891405.2 Cryptotermes secundus | reverse complement strand
CCACATATACACGGTGCCAAATCCCAGAAGACTTCTTTCTTCAGATGTATATTTATTTAGTATTTATATTTGCTTGTTTGTTATTTATTTAATTGCTGTCAGTAGCTCAGGCTATTGAAACTAGTTGGTTTAGTATAATGGTGACACTCTTGGCTCATGTTTGGGAGGTGCCTAGTTTGATTATTGGCTAAGACATGAACTGTCCCTAATTTTTCATGGTTAGGCCCATTGTCACTGCCTCCAGACAAATGATAGGATAGTACCTTCTCTAACCGCCCTGACCTTTCTTCGTCGT
>NW_019758116.1:0-294 GCF_002891405.2 Cryptotermes secundus | reverse complement strand
GGTATACTGTACAGCATAATATGCATGAGGAAACAAATAAGCTTCTGGCCGCAAAACCTCAAGAGAAGGGACCTCCTGAACATCTACACGTACACTGTGGGATACTGAAAGGGATCTTGGAGAAACTACTTCTGAGAGTACGGAACAAACTGCGATGTCTCACTTTACGGCAGCGGATTCTGATAACTAACCGTCGGGTTACGGGAATTTCTTAACACGCTGAGCCACTATGAGGCACCAAGGGAAGACTGTATGGCCACGCCATAGCTCAAGCGGTTAGTCGCTGGCTTCCCA
>NW_019758115.1:0-295 GCF_002891405.2 Cryptotermes secundus | reverse complement strand
TAGCTATTAGTTGCTAGCTTGATACATTTGCGTTGTTAGCTTGCCGTCTTTGCGTTGCTAGCTTGACAGCTTTGCGTTGCTAGCTAACCATTTTTGCGTTTTTAGCTTGCTAGGTTTGCGTAGCTAGCTTGACAGCTTTGCTTTGGTAACTTCAGAGGTTTTATTGCTAGCTTGCCAGCTTCGCTTTGCTAGCATTGTATCTATCCGATTTTTGCTTGCTAGTTTTCTTTGCTAGCTTGCTAGCTTTCTCTTGCTAGCTTTCCCGGTTTGCGTTGCTAGCTTGCAGCTTTGCGTT
>NW_019758114.1:0-295 GCF_002891405.2 Cryptotermes secundus | reverse complement strand
AATGAATGAATGAATGAAAGTTGAGTGAACTCATAGTGAGGAAGATCATTTTATTTGAAGAAAAGAAAAATGAATTGTCAGTGTGAAAGATGCATTAGACTGGTGATCATGGTTTAGCTTCTACAGTTTCAGTTTTGTTGTGGTCTTAACCATCGTAAACATCAGAAGGAGTAGAGCCAATCATCAGGAAATTAAGTGTGTATGGACAACATTCTCTTACTAGTTTTCTAGTAATGATGATCCAAGATGTGATAACAGTAGACTGGCTGTGTGCGTACTTGCAATGTAGCATTGA
>NW_019758113.1:0-295 GCF_002891405.2 Cryptotermes secundus | reverse complement strand
CTTTGCTGGGTAACTGGTCTCAATAATGGCTGCTCCTTTACAGTGATTTCCCTATCCGTTTCCTGGCAACGGATTTGAACACAGGAACTAAAACTGTCGCACTCCAGACATCACTGCACTACATCATACATAAGGACTTCAAAACACACACGAAGTTTTCACAAGCAGACTTCTAATTCTTCTTTAACTACTAACTTTGCGTAGCTGTCTCCTATCGATAATTGAACTTAGTTATCGTTGTGTTGTACTTCGTTTTACGCTGTTGTATTACCATTCTCTTGACTCTGGCCCTTCT
>NW_019758112.1:0-295 GCF_002891405.2 Cryptotermes secundus | reverse complement strand
CCGGGGAGTTGGTGCCCCGGGCGAAATTCGAACAAGGCTTCTCCAGAACACAATTCGGAAGTCTTACCAGTTGAGCCAGATTTTGAAACCTAATAAAAATACGCATCCGCGTTGAAATAGCGCGAACACTCAAACCTGTTTGCTCTGTTAGTACTCTAATGCTCACTGCAGCGCAGGATTGAAGCTGAACAAACTTTTGAGAAACTTTTAGGGGGTTCCCGGCCTTCGTCATGGAAGTTCCTTCACCGCGTGTATGTAGGTAGTGTTACCAACCTTCCAGAACCCAGTTGCTTCT
>NW_019758111.1:0-295 GCF_002891405.2 Cryptotermes secundus | reverse complement strand
TTGAACCTGGAAGAAACATTTACTTCTCGACATATCCTCAACCAATATGCTACACATATCTCGTTGCTTTACCAAAGCGTCTAAACCCGCAGCATTTTGACTGTTGCCTCAGCCACTTCCGCGTCTCCGTTTCCACCTATTCGTCATACCCCGCTGTGAACCGCTTTACGCGACAAACACCACTAGAAACTGGTAAACATTTTTTTATGAATATCCTTTGAATTGAGTTATTCTGCTCACAAAAAACAATAGAACGCTGCTCTTCGTTAGTACACACCTCAACCACGGTCGCCAT
>NW_019758110.1:0-295 GCF_002891405.2 Cryptotermes secundus | reverse complement strand
GTAGATTCATCATTTTCCGTGTTCAACGTCTCCTGTCCTTGCTGGATGGCGACTGTCTCGCACTTGACTAGTGCTCTAAGTGTTCTCGCATTCTCGGCTCTCGGGCTACAATTTACAAGCTAAAATTGCTTCTTATAAAACATCTGCGCGGATAGCATAGTAAACACCGCTTGCAACAGTTAATATGTTGTTGTGTTAGAATCCGTTGCCGCGGGAACGTGTTTACCGAGCCATTCTCTAGCAACGAAGTTTTCTGCTTGGTCTGCACTACCGGCTTTCAGCCTGTATGACACAT
>NW_019758109.1:0-295 GCF_002891405.2 Cryptotermes secundus | reverse complement strand
GGTTCTGGGACAACAAACTGAGGACTACAGGTAGTCTGTTGAGTGTAAAATCTCGAAAAACACGGATCTTTGAAGAAAATGTGAGCCGCATTGGAGAGGCATTCCAGCGAAGTCCGCGCAAATCATTTCATGCTGCTAGCTTGCAGTTACAAATGCCACGTTCAACAGGGCACGATGTGCTACACAAAAGGCTCCGCCTAAGAGAGCACAAGATTCAAAGGATTCATGCACTAAAACTACACAAACGTTGCTGTGGACGTGCTAGAAGGAACTGACGCGTCACCCGATTTCCTCC
>NW_019758108.1:0-295 GCF_002891405.2 Cryptotermes secundus | reverse complement strand
TACGCGTGACGAAATGACGGTTTCTATTTCGGATGATTGGAGTTAGCAGCACCTTAGTTACAACATCTCTTAATTACACTAAATTGCAGGAATTACAGCGCTACCCCTAATTTATACACACTATATATTTCACTGTTGCACACACACGCTAGTCCTCTCCAGGTAACGTATCTCAACACAGAAATTAGCGGTTCAAATCACTCCAAATATTACACATAATTCAAGTGTTCAAATCACACTTTAAATCTTAACAGCTCTTCTGCTAACTTCCCGTTTTTGTCACTTAAATCTTTCT
>NW_019758107.1:0-295 GCF_002891405.2 Cryptotermes secundus | reverse complement strand
CCTTATCTTGGTAGTATAGTTACAAAGGAGGGCGGTAGTATGGAAGATGTAAGAAATGAAATATCTAAAGCAAATAGGGCTTTGAATTACTACAGAAAATATGGAAGTCAAAGAATATTTTATTAGGAACAAAACTAAGAATTTTCAAATCTAATATGAAATCAACTCTATCATATGGATGTGAGACATTGCGAGTCACCCAGAAAATATGTAGAAAATTACAAAGTTTTGTAAATCGATGCCTCCGTTGAATAGTAAATGTGAGATTTTCGGTTATAATAACACATGGTTACTG
>NW_019758106.1:0-295 GCF_002891405.2 Cryptotermes secundus | reverse complement strand
TTTCGTTGCTAGCTTGCCAGCTTTGCGTTGCTAGCATGCCAGCTTCTCGTTGCTAGCTTGGTAGCTTTGCGTCGCTAGCTTCTTAGGTTTGCTTTGCTAGCTATCTTGCTTTGCGTTGCTATCTTGCTAGTTGTGCTTTACTAGCTTGGTAGCATTGCGTTGCTTGCTTGCTAGCATTGCTTTGCTTGCTTGCTTGCATTTCGTTGCCAGCTTCCTAGATTTGCTTTGCTAGCTTATTAGCCTTGCATTGCTAGCTAACTAGATTGTGTTGCCAGTTTGATAGGTTTGCGTTTGT
>NW_019758105.1:0-295 GCF_002891405.2 Cryptotermes secundus | reverse complement strand
ATGCCTGCTCCAGTTAATTTCACAATCTTTTGTCATCTTCTACCCGAGAAGATAAATATGAAAGCATAAAAAGCTAACTGCTTCTGTAGTTTTGTATGGGTGTAGAACTTTATCCCTGATATTAAGCGAAGATGAAGAGAGTTTGAACGTAAGGTTTCGGAGAGGAATGTTTCGATTTAAGAGGCATAAGAAACAGGAGGCTGGAGAATGTCGTATAATAAAGAGCTCCACAGTTCGTACTCCTCGAGAAATATTATTACAATGATACAGTCAATGAGGATCAGATTAAAATACA
>NW_019758104.1:0-295 GCF_002891405.2 Cryptotermes secundus | reverse complement strand
AAATATCTGGTCATGAGCTCCAGATGAGGCTCGGAACCAAGACTTGCAAGTGTTGGTATACAGTCTATACCGATGGGATTTTAAGAACGTTTAAGACTGTGTCGACACAAAATACTGCATGCCTTGCTCTAAAATTTCATCACTCATCGCCAGTGAATTAATAGCTAAATATAGCCTACATTTCGTTCTTGAGACTACTTGTGTTACATCCCTCAAAACATTTCCCGAATGAATATTCCCTACTCTAGAAACCTATGCGGCATTTAATGTTACAGAGTACCCAACATACGTAGAT
>NW_019758103.1:0-295 GCF_002891405.2 Cryptotermes secundus | reverse complement strand
TTTGGCTGGGACACCCACTATCCTTACTGAGAATTTATCATGGTTTTCCTGTCCAAACAAATTCCAGGATAGTATTGCAAATTCTGCTACAACCACTACCTTCTACATTCTTTCCAGTTCATTACTCACAAATTATCATACTGTTTGATGCTATATGTATAGACTGAGGTACTGGCAACATTGTAGAGAAAGATTCTTGTGGAGGGTGTATGAACTTGTATGATGCAACAACACAAATGCTACTTCATAAATGGTAAAAAATAGATCCTCAAATCTATGCAACTTTTGTGAAGGT
>NW_019758102.1:0-295 GCF_002891405.2 Cryptotermes secundus | reverse complement strand
ATTACGGAATTATGTCACAAAGAAAATGAAGTATATGACATCACCAGAACCGAGGCCAGAAGCGTAATATTAACATATGTACTAAATCCTTCGAGAATGTGGCAAAGTGCAGATATTTGGGAACTGGAGTAAAATATCAAAATCTAATTCATGAGGAAATTAAGATCACATTAAATTCGGGTAATGTTTACTGCCATTCAGTTCAGAACCATTTGACATTTCACCTGCTCTTTGGAAATATAAAAATTAAAATATCTATAAACGACATGACTGTGTGTGCTGTCACATTAGTGTG
>NW_019758101.1:0-295 GCF_002891405.2 Cryptotermes secundus | reverse complement strand
AAAATGATCAATCTGTTGGACATTGCTCCTCGTCTTAGATGCGTTTAAAATACACAACGATTCAGAAGCTGGATCTGCTTCTGTCTTCAGCTGTACGTGTGGGAAGGATGCCACCCAGATGGGCCCATTAGGAGCCAGTCTCGATCCCTGGCCTCCTTCTGGAGGATCCACTGACTTGCACCACATGGTATAGACTGATGCACGTTTTAGAAGTCGTATACAGGGTAATTCACGAAGTTTTACCCCACTCAGGGAGGGCATTCCTGAGGTAATTTGGAACAAAGAATGTTAATAT
>NW_019758100.1:0-294 GCF_002891405.2 Cryptotermes secundus | reverse complement strand
TCTGTCAAATATTTTGTAGGCCTGAGTTGTTGCTAATAGCCTAGACAATGAATGTCATTTGGGAACATGGCGGTAACGTCAAGCAGGATATACGAACGTCCTGGTATACTTGTTACCGCTCTTGTTTCGCATCTAGGAGGTCCCGTGTTCGAATCGCAACACGGGCACCTGATGTACTGTGCGAGGTTTACCGTGGTCTTACTCATTATCACCATCCACATCCCAGGGTTGCTCCTCTAAATTGGTCTCTGTATTTCTTTTTATTGCTAGTGGGGTGGGACTAAGTCCCTTGTA
>NW_019758099.1:0-295 GCF_002891405.2 Cryptotermes secundus | reverse complement strand
CCTCTATCCGCAAAAGTTGGCAAAATGCTGAGCATACACTCCCATATATGACTGAACTCTGTTGTATTTCTCTGGATAATAAATCGATCATTGATCTGTAGATTACTGTATGAGAAAACAGAAAGAAATGTAACGTCCTCTCTGCGTCTGTTGCAACGAGTTCGCGAGAACGCCGATAGAGGGGCTTACAGGTAACCGTAGGTCTGCAAATTTGCGCGTGCGCAAATGTATTTATAATAATGCAATATTGATGATGATATACTGACACACATTTAAGGCTGTTATATATATATAT
>NW_019758098.1:0-294 GCF_002891405.2 Cryptotermes secundus | reverse complement strand
TTCTAATATAACGAGAGTAATATACGTATTATGACGTCACAAGAACACTTCATATTCTGGGGCAGCATTTTAGGCTATAGTAGAATTAAAATTGTTTTCTCCCGTACTGTAATAACTGTATTAATCCTTTTCCTCTTCATATTGTCCTCAAAACTTAAAGAATTCTCCTTCACGTCTTCGTTCCCTTAGCTGGGAAACAACGCCTGTAAAAGAAAAGGTAAAGCTATCCCTATAACAGGCCCTGAAGGCCCAATAGGGTTGTGAGACGTCGAGGCTCCCACATTTTCTAGACAA
>NW_019758097.1:0-295 GCF_002891405.2 Cryptotermes secundus | reverse complement strand
GGCCGTTAATTTCGGTTTACTAGACCGGATGAATCTCAGTATAACAAATTTTTAATAACAATAAACTATAATTTCATGACATACAACCAAGAAGAATAAGAAAATAATAGTGACTCTGACCATCTCTTCAATAATACAAATATGCATTGCAACAGCTGCAAACCAATGACTTCAACAAACTTGTTCGGTCCAGACGGAAAATCAAATAACGTGACGTAATCACTCGGACACTTCCCCCACCCCAGACGTAGAGAATCACGAAAACAAACTTCGCATTGCGAGACAGAGACAGGTC
>NW_019758096.1:0-295 GCF_002891405.2 Cryptotermes secundus | reverse complement strand
TAAAGGGTTAACCCAAAGGGGAAGCACAATAGATCACTGAAGGTCGCGGTGCGAGGGCCCGTTCTTATGGCCCACCCCTCGTACTCATACTCATTCAAATAGCCTGGAGCAGAACATGTCGCCGCGTAATTATAGTTCGCCTGTGGAACATTTAAACATCTGAGGCCCGAAATATACTTACTCTCCTCTCGCAAAGAAATTATTGCGTCTTCATGACACAAACCAGTCGACTGATTCTGTTTAGAGAAGCAGGAGCTAATTTCTAGCAAGAGATAACCTGGCTGTAGGTTTCGGT
>NW_019758095.1:0-295 GCF_002891405.2 Cryptotermes secundus | reverse complement strand
AAAAAAATCTGTGAATATTTTGTTGCAGCTGCTGATGCATTTTCTGAAAGTGCCCATGTTAAATCATACTGACTTGCTAAGACTGTGTGTGGGTACAGATATATTTTAAATACACCACTCCCCTCACCCCATGCTCTCTGGCGTGTGTTGAGGGTGTTGTCATGGGGCACAGTTAGAATAACCATGAAGTAAATAGTTTTCAGAAGAAACACTTGCTTCAGATTTCTTGCACATTATTTTCTTTTTATCTGAGAAGGTTCCAGTAAATGTCGTTAGGTAGCAACCCTGTCTTCAG
>NW_019758094.1:0-295 GCF_002891405.2 Cryptotermes secundus | reverse complement strand
CTCGTTGCTATCTTCCTAGCTTTGCGTTTGCTAGCTTGCTAGATTATTAGATTTGCGTTGCAAGATTGCCAGCTTTGCGTTGCTATCTTGCTAGCTTTTCGTTTCTAGTTTGCTTGCTTTGCGTTGCTTGCTTGCTTGTTTTGCTTTGCTTGATTCCTTTCTTTGATTTGCTAGTTTGCTAGCTTTTCGTTGCTAGGTTGATAGCTTTGCGTTTCTAGCTTGTTAGCTTGCTAGATTTCCGTTGCAAGCTTGGTAGTTTTGCGTTGCTAGCTTGATAGCCTTCCGTTTCTAGCTT
>NW_019758093.1:0-295 GCF_002891405.2 Cryptotermes secundus | reverse complement strand
CATGGTAGTTTCTGTTGCTGCACTGCAATTGCTTTGCACCAGGGGTACTTTCTTCAGCTTATGAAATATTCAATGATGCTCTTCTGAGTAGTCGGTCCAGATACTCTTCTGGTAATTCAGTAACTGCTCTGTGCTGACTTCCAGGAGTTGGTATGGGTAGGAAGTTACGAGGCACAACTGAAGAAGCATTACTTTCCTAATTACTTACTGATGTGCCAAAATTTTCATCTTCCTCTTTGTGGCCCTCTGCCTGTCTGCTTCAGTCATCAAACTGTTTGTTCACTTACACTATCAA
>NW_019758092.1:0-295 GCF_002891405.2 Cryptotermes secundus | reverse complement strand
TAAGTAATGTGTAAATATCGTTAACCCTGTACCAAGAAAGCACAGTAATTGATCGTATTCTAGGTAAGTGAACACCGTAACTAATGAAAGTATAAAACTATAAGAACACACTTCAGAAATATGCGTAGGATGTCCAAGTTTGGAGTTCAGCTGTCCGCCCTTGTAACATGTTTGATTCCATAATAGACTCTTAATATAATAATGAACGTTGTATGCCGTCTGAGGTATATTTGGTATAGGGCTACACGTAGTTTGGAAATCGCCCTATTCCTATCATCATGTAATAAGTTATAAT
>NW_019758091.1:0-295 GCF_002891405.2 Cryptotermes secundus | reverse complement strand
CATGTTCGCTGAAAGTCGAAATAGTTGAACCAGAAGATATGTCCATTTCTAGGTTACGGCACAGTAAACGTCATGTCATCGTAACAACAATTATGCAAGTAACAATAGAGAATTGTGGGAAACGGTGTTCTCTGTGGGTCCTTTCAGAGGCTACATCTGGAAAATCGAAACACAGCTAAGCCAGTCGAGACTCGGGTGGAAGTTGAGGTCGAAGGCAAACTGTAGTAGTAGTAGTAGCAGTAGGCTAGTAGGGGTTGAGTCCAGCTGGGTCCACTCGGCACGGCGGCCACTGATT
>NW_019758090.1:0-295 GCF_002891405.2 Cryptotermes secundus | reverse complement strand
CCCTTCCGAGGAGCGAAGGAAAGGGGAGAAAGAACGACGAAAGCGACCGGGAAGCCAAAAAGACAGATGAGAGAAAAGGAGGCCCCAGCCGGTTCCAGAAGGACTCGGGCCGCGAAGAAAAAGACGGTCACAGAATCTAGAGGACCGGCGTTAGAGGCAGTAAGGAGATTGGCAGGCCAACTGAGACAAGCCCGCCGGAGAGCTCAGAGGAAGACGACTCACGTGAGAAGGGCCCAAAACTCCTGCCACCACCAGCGAGCATGGAGGACAGAATACCGCACGGGCCAACTAGTGT
>NW_019758089.1:0-295 GCF_002891405.2 Cryptotermes secundus | reverse complement strand
CTATCTATCTATCTGTCTGTCTGTCTGTCTGTCTGTCTATCTGTCCGCCCTTTATTGGACCTTGGCCGCTTTTCAGTTTCTTGATCTCTTACACAGTCTGTAGGACACTTTGGTCGCGTGATCCGCGGGTCGCAAGGCCGCTACCTTCACACACAGGACAGAACAAACACAGAATAAAGGCACACAGACATCCATACCTCAAGTGGGGTTCGAACCCACGATCCCTATGTTCCAGCGGGCGAGGACACTTCGTGCCTTAGACCTCGCGGCCACTGTGATCGGCATCTTGTGTGGT
>NW_019758088.1:0-295 GCF_002891405.2 Cryptotermes secundus | reverse complement strand
TGAAATAGCTCTATCTGGGAAACCGTTCGGAATAGGACACATGTATACACTTGTATACATATTTTGCGTAAATGATCTCCCAAATTACTGGCCTTTCCTCCTGGGACAGCCTGTATATTTTCTTGTGCTATGCACGGAGATGTGAGTTCAAGCAGTCTTAGCGATATATGGCTATTGTACTGCCTACACAGAAGTGTTGGGTTTCCACATTGGTTACTCTGTTGGTTTCCATATAGAGCTCTTGACACAAATGTCGGCATGGACATCTTCTGCATGCGTGTTCTGAAATGGGGAG
>NW_019758087.1:0-295 GCF_002891405.2 Cryptotermes secundus | reverse complement strand
GTATTGCTTGAATCTTGCAGTGTCTTCTAGTTTCCGTTTAGAGCTATGTCAAGGTTTTGTGATCACGCCAAACACACTAGGATTGGTTAGGTCGCAAACTCTAGATACTTCTCCGGATAATTATCGGTTCTTATATTTCGCGATATAATCTCACAGCACACAGTAACAAATTCTACATATAGAACTTCTGTTTAGACGTCTGGACCGCCCCTGTGGTCTACTGGTCAGAGTTCGTGGGATCGATTCCCGTCACTACCAGATTTTCTGAGAAGAAGTGGGTCTGGAATGGGGTCCA
>NW_019758086.1:0-295 GCF_002891405.2 Cryptotermes secundus | reverse complement strand
TATCCGTGCACATGTCAAACCCCCATACCTTATTCGTGACGTGAGAATGAGTTAATTATTTATTGTATTAAACCCCATTATATGATTTTTTTCACAATTAGCTTATCGATTGAAATTCAATAACATACACGTAATGTCATATGTACTAGTGACTATAGACGGGGTTTCGATTGGTGAACAGATTTATTGAACACTTATTGGTCGTTACTACAAATAACTATTACAGTATTGCTGATTTCCACACTATAAATCACTCCACACTGTCTTCTCAGTCTACTTTCACTAGTCTTTACTT
>NW_019758085.1:0-295 GCF_002891405.2 Cryptotermes secundus | reverse complement strand
ACTTGTTGAGTACGCTATCAGTCGGCCTGAGCGTCCATCTCTCCTGTTCGAGTGGCCTAATAATTTTTTTGATACATCTCTGATTATCTCATTTTATTTCTCGTTAAATGTAAACAGCCAGTGATTATTATTATGAAGATTAGAGTCCTCCATGACATGCGTATTTGTTTTCGGATAAATCTGCTGCCTTCATATTTGGGCTATATTATATCCTGGACACTTGGTGCCAGGTTACTCCGAAACATTATTCATTTACCAAACTATACAGCGTTTCATTCCAGAAGTCCGTAAATTT
>NW_019758084.1:0-295 GCF_002891405.2 Cryptotermes secundus | reverse complement strand
GAAGTCTCCTGGAAATGGAAAAGTATGAAATCTTGAAGAGTTTGATCTTATGGGATATAACCCCGTGTAGTCTTGCAATCTGCTTCCACTCTGCTTTCTTGCTTGATTTATTCTCCTGCCATGAAGATAGAGGCGACATGTTCCTCCAAAATTCTGGCTGACTATCAACGGACTACACGGGGTTACATCCCAGGAGACAGAAGACTTTATAACCACTTCTGTAAGAACATCAAATGCTACACAGTGTTGCAATTTGGACCATGAGTTTGATGGCTACTGGATTGATTGATTGATT
>NW_019758083.1:0-295 GCF_002891405.2 Cryptotermes secundus | reverse complement strand
TGGAGTGATAAGTAAATTTACTCCAAGTTGGTGTCTTGAGTAGAGAAGGTATTCACTGATGATACGCTTATAGGCCCTGTAGCGGAATTATAATGGCTTTAGCTTTCTTCATCTGCGAGTTGTGGTAGGTCAGAGGGCCACTGTCTCCTCATCTTCTTCTTACATTTGGTGCGTTGCTGATTTCTGCAGCTAATCTGTTATTGTGTCCGAGTGCGCTTTGATGGTAGAGTGTTGACAATCTGTGTATTTCTTCTATGACAAATGGGATTTGCAGGTCGTTATGGAGAGTAAAGTT
>NW_019758082.1:0-295 GCF_002891405.2 Cryptotermes secundus | reverse complement strand
TTCCTGCCTACAGTTCCAGAGCTGTTGGTTCGATTCCCGGCGCTACCAGTTTGCCTGAGAAGTAGTGGGTCTGGAACGGGATCCACACAGCCTGGTGAGGATAATTGAGGAGCTACTTGGAAGGAAAAAGCGACTCCGGTCTAGAAAACCGACACTAAAGGCCGTGGCGACCCGTTGCGCTGACCACGGGAAACCTTCTGTCAGCTAAAGTTCGCATTAACGTCGCCGACAAGCGAGGGTCGCTCGGCCGGTATGGTTCCCTTGCGGAAGCGCCACGGAGTTTGTGTTTTTTTTT
>NW_019758081.1:0-295 GCF_002891405.2 Cryptotermes secundus | reverse complement strand
ATTTTTACATTTGACATTTAAACTTAATTTGTAACCAATTAATAAACTTGCCAGAGCATAGTCTTTCTTATAAAACTAACAGTTACTCAGATACTTACAAAATTTCCTACCTTTTACAGAATGCCAAAGGTTCATTATCATGTTCACAAGAACATGACACTTGTCCCTAACAGTTTTATTAGTTAGGACTGAAAATAATTAGCAACTGGAAATAGTATATATTCAGTAAGATTCTTCTTCATGTATGTTCTAAATATAGCCACTAGACTTTGCAGGTAAAATGTTTAACACAGTA
>NW_019758080.1:0-295 GCF_002891405.2 Cryptotermes secundus | reverse complement strand
CTGTAATTATTGTCCCTAAATATTATTACCTAAATGAGGAGATTTTAGGGTTTAAAGAAATTATTCTTACAGGGCAATATGCCTGAAGTTAAAATAACAGCATAATGACATAAAACTCTGACACCCAGGAGAATAATTTAAAGATAAATATTAAAATGTTTATGACTTGTTAGCACTTAATTCCCACATACAGCTTGAAACCTATCTCATTAATCCATAGCCCAAGTTACGGGAAGACTTCAGTCTTCCAGTTCCTTCGCCACTTTATTACGAGAATACACCAGGGAATTTATAT
>NW_019758079.1:0-294 GCF_002891405.2 Cryptotermes secundus | reverse complement strand
GTGCTACTTGAACGAACAAAAATCAATTTTTTTAAAGTTCCTTGCAGTGTTCACAATAGCACTACAATAGGAGACAGATCAATCCAATCCATTTTTCCCACCATATCTCGCTAGGATCCATTTTAATATTGACCAAGCACCTAAGCCCAGTGGTCACTTTCCTTCTGGTTTTCCACGTCTCCCCGATTCGTGCTACATGCCCTGTCAACCTCATGATCCTTGACATGACCATTATACAGTATTCTGTAAACTCCTCTCACTTAGACCACTTCCCAATGCTCTTTCAGTTTGAGT
>NW_019758078.1:0-294 GCF_002891405.2 Cryptotermes secundus | reverse complement strand
TCAGTTGAAAGTCAACTGACTTTTTGGAGGAACTTGTTGCAACCAATTTAAAGGTCAAATAAGTCTTAACAATATACCAATGTGAAAGCAGCTGGCAGGTCAGCAATATGTTCCTGTAAAACGTCCATTGACTTTCAACGGACTACATGGCATTATATCCCAGAAGGTAGTATTCTTCATTATTGAAATTATATAATGGAGAACAGTTAAATCATTGCGTGAAGCTGTAATCAGTTACTAAGGGATACAGGATACTGAAGTTCCTCAGTTAATCCACACTCAGATAAATGAATC
>NW_019758077.1:0-294 GCF_002891405.2 Cryptotermes secundus | reverse complement strand
CAAATTACATGTTGTTACAACCCAGAAGACCATAATCTGTAACATTTATAATTGCATAAGTAGGATTGATTCCTAGAAGCATCTACACTAGTGGTTCCCAGTCTTTGGGACATGATAGCCACTTGTAATAATGTGTGTGTGCGCGCACGTACACACACATCATGATTTAATTGAAATAAAGTTAATCTTTGAACTGATGTTTACATACATAATTCATGATCACCTAACTCGTAATTTATTATCCATCTATCTGGAGCATATGGGGAAGAGTGAAACGTATGCATAAAACCATTC
>NW_019758076.1:0-294 GCF_002891405.2 Cryptotermes secundus | reverse complement strand
ATTACTTATTTCCTTCTTCCTAGCAACCTAGTCTTTCGTAGCCTCAGATTTCGCTATATTACAATAGTAATGACCTGTGTAAGCCACGAGGTTTAACTTTATGCCTTATTCTAGACCGACACTTATTTACTTCTTCTTAGGCTCAGATAATTTTCTGAACGCCAATGTGTTCAAACTCGCGTGATTTATATTCTTCCCACAAAGATAAAACACATTTAACAACAATTTAAAAGAAGTTGGGAAAATAAATGCGTCCTTTTAGCTTTATACACGATATTAAAGCTATTAAAATTC
>NW_019758075.1:0-294 GCF_002891405.2 Cryptotermes secundus | reverse complement strand
GTTTCTCGATTGTCCAGTTGCTTCCCTTAACTTCCCCCACCCACTGAACCATTTATAAAAGTTCCCTCGGGTCTTTCCCTGGTTCGTCAACACAGCCCGAAACCCTACATCATTTCTCTTGAAATCCGCGTTTTAACTTCGTGACTATGCGGAGGAATACAAAGAGAAAAATACATCAACTGTTGCAGGTCAAGGCGGCTGAAACTATTAAGGGTGAAGGCACATCAACTGCGTCAAGACAAGCATCACGACATGAGACAAGAGACGCAGGCTCTCTTCATTCGTGATTCGTCA
>NW_019758074.1:0-294 GCF_002891405.2 Cryptotermes secundus | reverse complement strand
AATATACTGGAAATGATATATTGTGTAAACTGAAGAATGTTTTAGACAAATTCTATAGCTCCAAGGCAGAAGGCACACCAAGGGAATTGGTAATCGCAACACAACCGCAGTTTCCGAGAACTGTTATCAGCTATACTTGAACCCTGAATGGAATTGCGCAAATTGAGAAAATGGCAACGCAACTCATGGAATACTGAGAAAGTGAACTTCCAGGCAACGGAGAATGTCTGTCTTCTCACAACTGCGTTGCCGCTTGATTTCCTAGAGTCAGCTGTTCTATAACGCGCTTCAGAA
>NW_019758073.1:0-294 GCF_002891405.2 Cryptotermes secundus | reverse complement strand
GCTCCTCAAGAAGGGCTCAGCTCCATGAGTAAGTAAGTAAGTTGCTTTCTCTCGAATGCCTTTGCAGAACTACAAGTTACGGAATGATGCTGCGAAGCAGACGTTTAACGCCATCTCTCACCAATAATACGAATCACCTACACTGTATAGATTTGATTGGTGGAATTAGTTATGAATGTTGAATTGGAATATTTTAAAAGAAGTATTTTTGCCTTAATACAACCAGCACCATCCCGGAATCTGTCTGTGGAGAGTGAGGAAAACTACGAAGGAACTCAGCTAGAATTTTCGGTG
>NW_019758072.1:0-294 GCF_002891405.2 Cryptotermes secundus | reverse complement strand
TGTAAGGAATAGGTAAATTTAAAAATCCAAGGACCCAATCGGGTATCGAACCACTGCCTCAACCAACTACTCTACAGCGGGCTCCCTTCAATATAGAATTATTATCGACATTCAGAGACAGACATGATACATGAAAACAAAAGACTCGAGCGTTTGCGATGCACTGCTGCGTAACTTTCTTTCAAGCAGCGTGTTAACGCTTGCAGGTTCGTTGCTATGGGAACCCGAAATGGCGTCATGACAGTGATAAAAATCTCAAGCGTAACATTTGTGTGCGGGGGGAGAGGGGGGCAA
>NW_019758071.1:0-294 GCF_002891405.2 Cryptotermes secundus | reverse complement strand
ACAAAATTAAGTTGTCAAAATATAAAATTTGGCATATTTTATGGAAAGTAGAGTTATTAAATATGTCAGTTGAATAGCAACTGTAATGAAATGGTCAACAGGGTTACAGATTTTTACACTGGTCATATGCCATCATCAGATATTCTCGAGTGAGATGTGTAAGAGGAAGTTTTACTTGCTGATACTAGTTATGGATGAGGGAGGTCATGTTCTCAGTTAATAAAGTAAAGGAATAAAATATGTGAAATTTTCTTCTAAACAACATAGATAAATTATACAAGAAATGTTAAAAAA
>NW_019758070.1:0-294 GCF_002891405.2 Cryptotermes secundus | reverse complement strand
AAACGACTGATGGGGGCCCCAGATGAACTTGGCCTCCCCCGAGGAACACCTCTGACCGTGACATTCGCCTCATGCGATTGAACAATGAGATCATGCATAAGTCCCTCCCGGAATTTCTTATGTGTCAATGTTCCATCACATGACTTATGCAGTAGATATGCATTCAGAATGGTCATGTCTAGGAGGTGGAAAAATAATTTCTTTGTCCACTTCCATGTCCTCCGAGCTATGCCATAACTGTTTACCATTCTATCTGACTTATCCACATACCCCATGTGTGCATTGTAATCTTCA
>NW_019758069.1:0-294 GCF_002891405.2 Cryptotermes secundus | reverse complement strand
GCTATCAACTTCATACAAAATTTTATCCAACATTCTTCTTTCAAGTGATAATTTGGAATAAAGAACCACTCACAAGGTTTGAGATGTGTCTCTGAGGACACAGTCACATCTATATGTATGTACTGCAGCTGTTTACTGACCTCACAGCACTGTCTCCAAATGCCATTTGCATTAAATGCTATGACTTTCATCAACCTATACACTCTTATCAGCCATCTTGTTTCATTAAGTACCATTTCTGTAATGACAATTCTGTCTTTTTCTGAAACAGCTTCATTGAGCTCTGTTGCAATA
>NW_019758068.1:0-294 GCF_002891405.2 Cryptotermes secundus | reverse complement strand
ATATTTGGGAACGACAGTAACAAATCAAAATTTCATTCAGGAGGAGATTCAATTCGGGTAATGCTTACTACCATTTAGTCCATAACATTTTGTTTTCTCATCTGCTGTCTTAAAACGTAAAACTCAAAATATACAAAACTATAATTTTGTGTTTGGTTCTGTTTGGGTGTGAAACTTGGTGTCTGAAATTGAGGGAGGAACATAGAGTGGGGGTGTTTCTGAACAGGGTGCTGGAGAGAATATCTGGACTCAAGAGAGAGAAAGTGACAGGAGGTTGGAGAAAACTGCATAATG
>NW_019758067.1:0-294 GCF_002891405.2 Cryptotermes secundus | reverse complement strand
GATGATTGGATTTATTGACGCCTTCTTTTACAATCACTCTTAATTACAATCAATTAAAGCAGGTCGCATTAAATCTGCTGCCGAGGACTCGCTCCAACCTCCTTCTCCTGCCTCAGTTCTTTTACAGCTTCTGAACTGAACTCAACTGCTGAAGAGCCTGAAAGTTTTCATGTGTCTTCCCTTTTTAACTTCGGGACGGACCGAATAGCAGTTCCCTATTACTGTACGCTTATTCATTGCTGCAGAAATGTGTCCAGCGAACCGTTTTCCGGCAACGGATGTCTTTCTACTGTT
>NW_019758066.1:0-294 GCF_002891405.2 Cryptotermes secundus | reverse complement strand
CGAAAAAAGAAGAGCATGATCACACACACCGGCAAAAAACTCATTCCCCGGAAAACAAACTAAACTACAAGACTTAAAGAATTATCTTTCGAAAAATACACTGGAAACCCATACAGAACCGACACGCCAAACTGCATGACTCTTCCAAGCAAATGGGCAAGAAGCAATCATGAAAAAGCCAAACTGTTTTCAGAATACTTACTACAAGTATTCCACCCCCCAGGACAACTACTAACTACCCCACTGCAGGACTCAATTCTCAACGAAAACATGCGCTAAAGGAGATCGACACAG
>NW_019758065.1:0-294 GCF_002891405.2 Cryptotermes secundus | reverse complement strand
GTAGTTGTTTAATATAGGATAGGTATCTGCGTCAAATTTCTGTATAATGGACGTTGATAAACATAATATGCCTAGGACGTGAAGTAAAAATTCTAATATTCTTATGCATTCAGCCCGTGCGGAGTAAAAAACCGAACGCATGTTGACTGTGTCTATCTGTGAAACTGTTTGTCCTCCAGGATGTGTCATCTCTGAGACAGCTTATAGGATTTCGATGAAGTTTGACACGATAGTACCGTATTTTACGCTGGTAGCGGTCACCGCAAAACTATAATCCTCTGTTATATAAGTCAG
>NW_019758064.1:0-294 GCF_002891405.2 Cryptotermes secundus | reverse complement strand
TTCTTATATATAACCTAGAGTCGGACCTATAGAAAACATGTCACTGTTCATATTGTTGTAGGCTTTGCCTAGCAACGGCTGTTTACTCGTCGTTGCTAAGCAATGATACTTGCGTTCTCACTGTAACATTTACTTGAATGTGAGCAGTTCCCACATCTCCTTCGTTCCTAAGCAACGTCCTTTGTCTATTCTTATTTTGTTTCAAATTTTGTTAAATTATCTTCTGTCATGAAGAACTCTACTCATGTCAATTTAAATAAAGACCCGCAATGCTTATTAAATATTTTCCTTCAG
>NW_019758063.1:0-294 GCF_002891405.2 Cryptotermes secundus | reverse complement strand
TTAAATCTATTAAAATTCAATGTTCATACTTTTTTGTTGTTATCTGCTTGCTGTATATACAGGCTTCAACCCCCCCACCCCCACCCCGGTTCATGTAACTGAATCTTGCTTTTGTATGGTACTCCTTGAAGCATCTGAAAATGCACAGTCCTATGTCACATATCTTGCACTTCAGATGCCTTTCAGGTTCATTATCTCTGAATGATATTTCATTGCCATTTTATGATGAAATGAAATTACAATATTTGAATTCCCCTTGAACTCACAGAAAATTGAATGCACTCTCTATCTCAT
>NW_019758062.1:0-294 GCF_002891405.2 Cryptotermes secundus | reverse complement strand
GGCACACACTTTATGGAACCACAAAACAGGCCTACCCAATGCTGATATTCAGTTGTTTTACAATTTTGTCAGCAGTCACTCTTCTGTTCTCAAGAATAAGTTCCCTAGCTCTTTCTTCATTCTGTGCAGTTTTGGCTGTGGTTGGATGACCCAAACACTCTGTATCAGTCACATTTGTATTGCCATTTTTAAACATTTCAATCCACTCATACACAACTCTACAAGTGACAGCACTGTCCCCATACCAAGCACATGTGTGCTGCTGAATTTGTCCATCTGGTACACTTTCTCCCC
>NW_019758061.1:0-294 GCF_002891405.2 Cryptotermes secundus | reverse complement strand
GCTCTTCTTAATTTCCTCCTGAATAAAATTCTGATTTTTTACTGCCACTCTCAAATATTAAAACTGTAACACATTTTCAGAAGATCTAGTACCTATTTTTATGTTATGATTTTTTCCTACATCCTGGTGACGAGTCATAATCATACACTTACTTTTCTCTGATTTCTCTTCATGGTATCTTTTGTTGACCTCGGTGCTAGTTGATCTTATGTACAAACAGTTTTACATTTGGTCTGAATCTAAATTCTTTCACATTATAGAGCTGTATATTAAAACTCACCAACTAGCATCAGG
>NW_019758060.1:0-294 GCF_002891405.2 Cryptotermes secundus | reverse complement strand
AGAAAAATACCAAATTGGATCTTGGAGAAATAAGTTTTGGTGGTATGGACTGAATTAATATGGCTCAGGATAGGGACCAATGGGAGGCTCTTGTGAACACGGCAGTGAACCTTGGATTCGATAAAATGTTGGTTAGTTAATGCTCACATGAGTGATTCGGGCTAAATATTCTACGTATTTTAGCCATCTGTGATATAAATGAAAATATTCAGGGTTATAAATTTACCACTAGCGTAGTCGGTATAGCTGCTGGTTACGGGCTGGACGACCGAGAGGTCGGAGTTCGAGTCCCGG
>NW_019758059.1:0-294 GCF_002891405.2 Cryptotermes secundus | reverse complement strand
TAAATTTGTACGAAAACACCTCGAAAATTATGCGACTCCGTTCAAGGTTCCCTTTCACTGAAAATGAACTATAACAGAAAAGAAAAAAAGAAAAAATTACGGTAGCGACAAACTACACTTCCTACGCAACGGCAATTATCCAAGAATACAGGACAGATAGGTAGTGGAAGTTGTCTTTCAGATCACAAATTTCTGAAAATCTATATAAATAAAAATGTAAATGTTCGGTCAAAATGTCAATATTGTAGAGTGCCGCCTAAAAGCCAGAATATCTGAGCAGGCGTCCATTGCTAA
>NW_019758058.1:0-293 GCF_002891405.2 Cryptotermes secundus | reverse complement strand
GGGAAGCCAGCGACTAACCGCTTGAGCTATGGCGCGGCCAGAAACGAAAATTAGTAGAAAAATTGAACAGTATTTGACAACAGGGACCCCAGGGCACTATTTGCGTCTAAGAGGCACGAAGTAATGAAAGGACAGAAGGAAATGACATAATGAGGAGCTTCGTAATTTGAACTGCATGCCGTGTAGTGTTAGAGTAATTGAACCAAGAAGAAAAAGATGGGCGGGACGTGTAGCACTCGTTGGGAGATTGAGAAATACAGAAAAAATCTTAGCCGGAACTGCTAAAATGGAGA
>NW_019758057.1:0-294 GCF_002891405.2 Cryptotermes secundus | reverse complement strand
CTACTGTCACGTGAGGGAGTGAGTACAGACAGGGTTTTGGATTGGTGACCACATTTATTGCATAGTTACAGATGGTAACTACATTAAGTATAACGCTCTCGCTAATTTGTACGATGAACGTACACTCTGCAGATCGCTACAGCACATACTAGCTAAAGTCTTCTCAGTTTTTCACTAGCAGTTTCCTGGTAACGGATCCTAACAATTTCCTCTGCTTACGTCTTTACTGGCTGGCGAATGTCTCACAACTGAACTAAACCGTTTGATTCTTATGTTACGACCGACGGTCAGTCG
>NW_019758056.1:0-294 GCF_002891405.2 Cryptotermes secundus | reverse complement strand
TATCCTTCCATTTACGCCTGATCTCCTAGTCGATTTCTTAAAAGCTGTTATTAGAAGGCAGGCGTACCAACGGACTAAATATATATGAGGAATATCATCTTCTGGGATATAGAGCCGCGTAATCCATTGGAAGTCAACTGACAATTCAGAGGAACATATCGCTCTGCCTCCCTTCTGCTTTTACGTTTCTTTCTTGCTCTACTTATTCTTGTATCCTGAAGATAGAGGCGATATATTCCTCCGAAATGTCAGTTGACTTCCAACGGACTACATGTCGTTATATCCCAGAAGATA
>NW_019758055.1:0-294 GCF_002891405.2 Cryptotermes secundus | reverse complement strand
GATGACGGTGACGATGATGATGACGATGAAGATGACGATGATGATAATGAAGATGATGTTGATGATGACGATGATGATGACGATGATGACGACGATAACGATGACGATTACGATGACGATGAAGATGATTATTATGATGATGATGAAAATGATGATGATGATGGCGACGATGGTGACGACGATGATGATGACGATGAAGATGACGATGACGATGTCGACGATGATGATGATTATGAAGATGACGATGGCGATGTTGATGATGATGGTGATGATGGTGATGGTGATGGTGAAGTT
>NW_019758054.1:0-294 GCF_002891405.2 Cryptotermes secundus | reverse complement strand
GGTTGCAGAAGCAACACGGCTCTCATATCCGAAGCTTCTGTGGCTGCGCAGTTAAGGCAATCTTCTCGCGCTGTCAACAGTAGCAATTTGTTAAAAAGTACGAGTATTGACATTTTAGTGGCCACTTCCGCTCCCATGACCACATCAAATCCTCATGATGGACAAATTGTAGTACCTGAAACTTCGGTAATGACACGGCCGTTGCCGCGAGATGATTCCATTATTGATCTAAATGTTTTATTCTAAAGGTCCCCTGTTCGAATATCCACCGAGTTGCCTGCGTGGATTTTCCAT
>NW_019758053.1:0-294 GCF_002891405.2 Cryptotermes secundus | reverse complement strand
AAATTTTATAGCATTATCAAGGAGCCATATTAGCTCAGTTGGTACAGCAACGGGCTATGGGCTGGATGGCTGGGGGTTCAATTCTCAGCAAAGGCAAGTGATTCTTCTTTTCTCCATGGCATCAGGACTAGCTCTGATGTTCTCAGAGCCTCCTATCCAATTAGTACCAGGGGTTCTTCCCCCCCCCCCCTGTGGCGCTACAGCCCTAATTTGGGCCTAGGCCTACCTCCGTGAAACTCTGCGTTTCACCTTGGTTTACTAGATCTTAAACATTCGGTAGGACTCCTTGGGCGG
>NW_019758052.1:0-294 GCF_002891405.2 Cryptotermes secundus | reverse complement strand
TTTTTAGACCTATAATTTTAATCAAAATTCATATTGTGTCATGAGCCCTAAAAGTCGGGATAATCCAGCGCCGGACTACGGCACGCTAAAATACGTTTCCGTAAAACAAATAGGAAAAAAGTATTTCCTATTCAAGGGCTCGGTAAATGCCGACTAAAATAAGGAATAATGGAACCAAACAAGGAATATTGGCAGTTTCCTAGGTAACCGTTCATTCACGTTTCTTGCGCAACACATTCCTGAAAAAGAGTAGTTGAACCCTTGAATACGGTGATCTCTTTTCGGTACTCTGGA
>NW_019758051.1:0-294 GCF_002891405.2 Cryptotermes secundus | reverse complement strand
TATCATTTGCAAGGGTATGTAGAATGGAATGAGACAGAAAGATTTGGTTGAATAGGAATAGGATGGGAACATCGTGGCATTAGTCTATTCTGACATTTACATGGAATAACTGAAGAAAACTCCTCAAAGCTACAGTCAATATATATGTTGATGAAAATGAGATTCAAACTTTATTGCCACTGTAAGAGCTTGCTGAGTTGATCACTCGTTTAATATGTGTTGAAGAATACAAATTAAGTAGCTCTTCAGTGTACTTTTCTCCATCATCCTGATATTTCTTCCTTCTCCTAACAA
>NW_019758050.1:0-294 GCF_002891405.2 Cryptotermes secundus | reverse complement strand
CTATATATACCACCTGCATTAATATTAAAATACTCTGCATTTTGCCCACAGAATTCATTTACGTGTTTACTTTGTCACGTGTTACATTGTCTCTCGACGGGGTTTAGGAATGGAGGCTGGAATTATTGACCACTTTAACACACTGCTCGTGACTACACTTCGCTATAACAGTCTCACTGAATTAAACACTCCAAATATCACTGTAACTAAAACACACATAAAGTCTTCTCAGACTTCATTTGTCGTTTCCTGGTAACGGATTTTAATACTGTCCCCTTACGTCCTTACTTTCTG
>NW_019758049.1:0-294 GCF_002891405.2 Cryptotermes secundus | reverse complement strand
GGCGGAGAATTTCAGTATTAATAATGGGGTTGCGTTTTGTTGATCATATAATACATGAGCGTTATTCTGAAAACGACATGGAATCAAATGTTGTTGAGGTTGTTGGTGTGAGGAAGGGTCAAGGGTGAACGGGCGTGAATAAAACCGGCCCAGCTGGAATGAGATTTCAAGATTTTCATCGGATTCAGGACAAATGTTGAGAAGGTACCCAAATTTCATGCTGCACCTTCAGGCCTCACATGCAGCCATGGAATTTCAATTGGCACAGTTCCGCCCAACTGAAGCGAAGACCTA
>NW_019758048.1:0-294 GCF_002891405.2 Cryptotermes secundus | reverse complement strand
CAATAAACCTAATCTTTCCAGCCGCACTATGGCCCTGGGTTCGGCTCAGTCTCTAAGAGAAATGAGCACCAGGGATCTTCTTGGGGCGTAAAGGGCGGCCGGAGCGTAGGGCTGACAACCCCACCGCCATCTACATATAATTGTAATGAAACACTAAATATCTTCATCATTACTCACTGCAAACTGGAGCCCGTGCCCTGAATGTTGTGCACGGTACCAAAGTCTTTCTTTTATATAATTTTATAGATAAGATGGGCAGGGCATTTAGAACGCATAAACAAAAGATGAATGCAT
>NW_019758047.1:0-294 GCF_002891405.2 Cryptotermes secundus | reverse complement strand
GGGTTCAAACAGCTTCTATGCTCTGAGACCAATTATTTTGTTGTAATCACAATTTACAACACAGCCCACTTTTTACATTGCACTAAAGTGTACTGCTTCAAACTTTTGATATTGGATCCTCTCTCAATGAAAATTTGTCATAAAAAGGGTAAAGCTGTCCCTGTGCTTACTTGATTCAGCATACATTTAAGACATATGGGGGAGTGAAGGTATAGCTCCACCTTTCCTGACAGATGGAGGTGACCAGGCAGCTTCATGCCCCTGCCACTTTACCCCTGGTACCCATTGTATAGG
>NW_019758046.1:0-294 GCF_002891405.2 Cryptotermes secundus | reverse complement strand
CATTTGCACTACCATTTGTATAGAATCTTATTTTTGGCGAGGACAAATACGAAGCCTGTCTCTGGTGCAGTGTTTCTTCTCACATCGCTATTTAACGACGCTGTCAGTCTCCAGACTATGCAGCGTCGGACCATAGGATGATAATGAATGTAGAGCAGTGGTGGAGTAAGAATTGGCAGGGGGAAACAAGTAATCTGAGGAAGTCGGTCCGAATTCCACTTTACGACCCACATCGCGAATGAACTGATCTGAAATTGTATTTATTGGAACAGTGCATAACGTAGGAAATTCAAT
>NW_019758045.1:0-294 GCF_002891405.2 Cryptotermes secundus | reverse complement strand
GCCAATCTTCATTCCACCAATTGCTCCACAATGACCCTCACTTATCATCTGTGGCTGGTACAATAGGCCAAAAGTAGACGCCTTGCAAGGGAATTAGTTCCACCCCACTAACAATTAAAAAATAATTAATTGGATCTTATTGTCCTGATACAGAAACTCCTTCATATGATGAATCAGACTGGGTATCGCAGAAAGTAACTGGCTCCTCTGTGTATTATTTCTACTTCCTCTCTGTCAGAAGAAAGTGGATTTACTGACTGTTCCATTGATTGATTAATTTTTTTATTTTTTTTT
>NW_019758044.1:0-294 GCF_002891405.2 Cryptotermes secundus | reverse complement strand
AAAATATGGATCTATACATCCACTTCCCCATACTCCTTCATGGTGAAGTGCTTAATTAGTCAAGTACAGGGACAACTTTACCTTATTTATGTAACATAACTATCTTTGCAAACCTTAGCCTTTTAGAGACATCCACGAAACTCCCGATGATAGTCACGTATAGCCAAAACATATACAACATTTTAATATAATAACTGGGGATTTATTACAAATACACTGAATGTGTTGCACTTACGGCTGAAACAGCATCACTTTCTCCACTTATCAACTATTATACAAAACAGTTGTTTCTAG
>NW_019758043.1:0-294 GCF_002891405.2 Cryptotermes secundus | reverse complement strand
TTCCTATGCAATGTCGCTGTAAACAAGCCTTCCCAACAAAAGAGAGGCTGTGTTTTCTGCATGGCCCGTGCAAACTGATTATAAAGAAGAGTTCAGTTGAGGCCGTTCAGTGAAGAGTCGAGTTGCGGGACGCCAGCCTGACAGGATATGAGCTTGAGAGCAGAGGCATTGAGCTGAGTGGAGTCCTCGGAATTGACAGTTGCAGAATAATAGCAAGAAAGGAATTAGGCTGTGCAAAAAAGACTTCGTATATGATTCGAAGTGACATTGAGACTGCTGCGAAGATTCGACTAT
>NW_019758042.1:0-294 GCF_002891405.2 Cryptotermes secundus | reverse complement strand
GATTAGCCAATACATATGCTGGGAATGTGACTCCAAAGTAGGCATGTGAAACATAATCAAATTCCTATTTCTGCAGCAACAAAAACTCTGTAATGATGTACTAAAACATTTCCCCACTTCCAGTACTCAGAAATAGGGGAACAAGATAGCACAACATTCCTAAGATGTAACAGTGTATTATCATAAGCTGCTGTTGCCACAACAGGACCATATTATTTAAAGATCCCTGGTCCTAACTGCTTGACTTCACAAGCCCCAAGTTGGGGAGGTGAATGCAGCACTCTTGTCAGATAT
>NW_019758041.1:0-294 GCF_002891405.2 Cryptotermes secundus | reverse complement strand
GGATACACAGTATTACCCTCACCACTAGATGGAAGTGACTGGTCACCTTCACATCCCAGCCACTTTATCCCCCAGGGAAACAGCCCCCCATACCAGCTGTATGAGCCTAGGTGGGCGCAGAGGTGGTCTGGATGCTGTAGGAAAGAGAAAATCTCTTGGCCTTGCCAAAATTGAACCCTGATACTTCAGCTATCCAGCCCATTGCTGTTCACTACTGAATGGGCTGTCCCAGCTCCCATAATATTTCTGCTTCATAAATGAAATGCATTCAGAGTAGGTAGTTAAGTAAAGTTG
>NW_019758040.1:0-294 GCF_002891405.2 Cryptotermes secundus | reverse complement strand
TCCAGCTAATACCAAGGCCAAGAATATATGGATATATTTCCACTTTCCCCTTACGCCTTCATGAATTCATGCTCAATTAGTTAAGCACACAGACAAATTTTCTTTACTTTGTCACTAAGCAGTGAAATATATTCATGGCATGTCTCGCTCAGCGTTTGTCAGTAGCGGACAATGGCTCTTCAAGCCCATTCAGGGCGCAGGCCTTTTATTCAGTTCCGTAATCATTTTTCAAATATGGTAGGACTCCTTGGATGAGTGATCAGCTCGTCGTATGGCCTCTAGCTAAACAAAGGT
>NW_019758039.1:0-294 GCF_002891405.2 Cryptotermes secundus | reverse complement strand
TGCTAGCTTGCTAGCTTTGCGATGCTAGCTTGCTAGCTTTGTGTTCCTAGCATGCTAGCGTTGCGTTGATTGCTTGCTAGATAGTGTGGTTAACTTGTAACTTTTGCGTTGCTAGCATGCTAGCATTGCGTTGGTTTCTTGCTAGCATTGCGTAGCTAGCTTGCTAGGTTGCTAGATATTCGTTGCTAGCTTGCTAGCTTTGAGTTGCAAGCTTGATAGTTTAGCGTTGCTAGCTTAGTAGCTTTGCTTTATACCTTGCTAGCTTTGAGTTGTTAGCTTGCTAGTTTTGCGATG
>NW_019758038.1:0-294 GCF_002891405.2 Cryptotermes secundus | reverse complement strand
GACAACTTCATCTGTTCCTCTACTGAAATATAGGTGGCACTACTTAAAGGAACCGAATACCTCAGAGCTCCTAGGTCTGAATGTATAAGACACAGAGAAAATGATAAACAACGTGTATTTCTACACATTAAAGGCAATCAATGCTTATAAAGTCCCTGTATGCTTCATATTGTGAAATATATACACATTACTAGGCAACGGTTTGGTAAACACATCCCCGAAGTTAAGCTCTCAACAATAGAAGGACATTCATTGGTCGATAACGAACCAATAGACACGCATTCTTGACAAGAG
>NW_019758037.1:0-294 GCF_002891405.2 Cryptotermes secundus | reverse complement strand
TTTTTTTACCAGATTTTATGTATTGCTGATGTACTCTGATGTATGAGGTTTATTAATTTTTATATTCGTTTCTATACATCCGTCAACACAAGAATCAAATAAACAACACTTCCGCATTTGTGTCAACTGAGTTTATTTAACTTACGGTACAGCTACTCATCATGTTTCGGCTCTCACGGAGCCATCATCAGGCGGTACAACATATGAAGTCATAAAATACTGAACTGTAACTGTTGTAGATCCATATTGCAAAAGTCATGTAAAAGTAAAGTTGTCCCTTTGCCTAATTAATTA
>NW_019758036.1:0-294 GCF_002891405.2 Cryptotermes secundus | reverse complement strand
CCACCTTTGACCCAATTGTCTAGAAAATGTGGGTACCTTGACATCTTACAAACCTATGGGCTTTCACGCTCTGTTAAAGGGGTAGCTTCCAGGTTGTCCGCCAGGATGCTGGATGAAATCTTCTTTCTTACTTGAGCTATATGTTTAGCATATTGTAAACTTCTGTGTTAGAAATCACAAATATTGGTCTCCTAGTTCAAACATATAACTCACGATGCTCGCTGTTATGTAAAATTTTCCATTTATTTGATTATTTTTATTGCTAGTGGGGTGGGACTAAATCCCTTGTACTGC
>NW_019758035.1:0-294 GCF_002891405.2 Cryptotermes secundus | reverse complement strand
ACCACTTCCATACTCCCAAGTGACCCTGTCATAAATCCTTATTATCAGTGGTACTTCTTTGCTGGGATTAAAATAACTTTGTAAGTGATTGCCAGTGTGTATTGTTACAGGGATGCTTTCTAGTTAATGACCTGAAGATGGGCAGGCACTAGCAGAGACCTAGTTCTGATATTTTCATTACCAATCTTACAGTTGGTTTATTACGCACAAGATCTTACCAGAGTTTAAATCTCTGTAGTGTGAAACACAACACATGGTGAAAACGGTCCTTAGCATTTAGTATTTTAGGAATTT
>NW_019758034.1:0-294 GCF_002891405.2 Cryptotermes secundus | reverse complement strand
ATCAGTGTGTTATACACCATCGTCAGAATCCTATAGTAACTAAAAATAAATAATTTAACAGAAGATCAACTCCAAAGTGTTACTTTTCTTTTATTTTTACAGAAACTAGTACGATATTCACATTATATTTCAATACAACACAGTTCATATGGATCAGAAAACGGAAGTGTCACAACATCAATATCGCCCTTATCATCACTAACTAGTTCACAGTTCTCTGCCATGCTGCAGTCCGGAATGTAGCATGTGCAAGTTATATGAAATTGCCGCGCACCTGCTTCTCCTACTGAAGCG
>NW_019758033.1:0-294 GCF_002891405.2 Cryptotermes secundus | reverse complement strand
CTTGGTTCCAAAATCCCCTTTCGCGCATTAGTTATACTCTGTAATAGTATGTCTAAGTTCCTTTGTAATGCAACTACCGCTTCTCCTGCTCGGGCTATGTGACTTTCTACTACAACTTTGGCAGCGACTATATTTAGTTTTCCTTGTGTTTCCTTTGTGGTAGTTTTTATATATTCGTTAACTTCTAGTAGCCCTTTCTTTACTCTTTCTTGATTATACTCTATGTCGGTTATAGTGCTGTTTACGCTCCCTAATGAGGATTTTACTACGTATAATTGTTGTTTTAATAATTTG
>NW_019758032.1:0-294 GCF_002891405.2 Cryptotermes secundus | reverse complement strand
GTCAGAGTCAGAGTCAGTTACTCTGCGACTGGCGGTTTACAGCCAGTCAGTTTGTCTTGGCGACAAGGCCCTTGAGACTGATGGCAAGTAATTGTATTTTCCAACTGAACACTTCCGGCTATAGTCATTATGTAACATCCTATCTGACGAGAGGATGGGCATGCCTTTATAAAGGTACAGTGTTGTGATTGGTTCAGATCGTTGAGACTACACGACGTCGTCCCCATGAGTTTACCTCTGTTTAGAGGTAAAAGGTGAAGTCGTTCCTGTGCTTAACTAATTAAGCACTACGCC
>NW_019758031.1:0-294 GCF_002891405.2 Cryptotermes secundus | reverse complement strand
TAAATGTTGTGTTCCAGTGGGTATCAGTTCTGCTTTGCATTTGGGAGGTTCCAGGTTCAAATTTGAGTCTGAAGACTTTGTTCTGACTTTTCAGTTTTATGTGGTATTTCCTATTCCCTCCAGAAAATTGCCAGGGTAGGATTTGAAATTATGCCTCAAATGCCTTTCACATGCCTTCCAATTCATTATTCACCAAATTATCCATCATTCAGTGTTACATAATTGGACTACAGACAGTGTCATTAAATAAACCTCAAATAAACACATTATCAGCATGAATTTTCAGTTTTTGTC
>NW_019758030.1:0-294 GCF_002891405.2 Cryptotermes secundus | reverse complement strand
ATTTGTGTTCTCAGAATTACTAGGTTTTTGAACTTTTTCCATCGTCAGGTGTCTAGAAACTAGAAAACACAGTGTTTCGGAAACTGGTTTTATTTCCGTCATAAGGTAAGGGGAGAAGACACCTACCCATTCGGGTCCCTTATAAAGAGCTAACCTCAGTCTCTGTAAGGGACCCATCATAGTAGTTGTCTTCCACAATCACCTGATGACGGAAAGAGACCTAATTTCCGAAACGTTGTGTTTTCTAGATTCTAGAATCTCGGACGATGGACAGAGTCCAAAACCCCAGTAATT
>NW_019758029.1:0-294 GCF_002891405.2 Cryptotermes secundus | reverse complement strand
TTCATTACCGCGCTCACAAGAGCCCTCCACTGGTCCCTATCCTGAACGCGATCAATCCAGTCCATACAACCCCATCATATCTCTTTAACATCCATTTTAATATTATCCTCCCATCTGCGTCTACGTTTTCTTAGTGGACTCTTTCCTTCTGGATTTTCCATCAAAATTCTATACGCATTCCTCTTTTCCCCACGATTGCTACATGCCCTGCCAATCCTATTCTCCTTGAATGTACGGTGTATGCATTTTTCATATCCTTCTGCATGTTACATGTCCCGCCCATCTCGCTGTTTT
>NW_019758028.1:0-294 GCF_002891405.2 Cryptotermes secundus | reverse complement strand
AATCCGATTACCAATCCAAACCCCGTCTATAGTCACTCTATCACGCCACAATATTTAAGGTCGTGAGAATTTCGAACCCAACACAGATTAATCGTAAAATTATAAGAAGAAAGAATGTCGAAGTGGTCTTACCGTTTATTTCAGACAAGGATACGTAATTCAATCAGTTTTCGAATACTCTGATCGTCTGCATATACGAAACGACAATTTTCGGCAATTATTTTGTTTGGATTTAAAACGACTTCCATTACTTTGAGGAAAGAACACTGTGGCGTATAGACCCGTTGCTGGGAG
>NW_019758027.1:0-294 GCF_002891405.2 Cryptotermes secundus | reverse complement strand
AACAGGCGAGCCGTGCAACGACTGTTGCTAGGAAATCGGTAAACAGCGGTACCTATTACGTAACAGTTTTCTCAGTGGTTAATTTTTAGCTGGCTCATTCGTTTAATCGACACATAATCAAGTAAAGATTGTCGTTATTAGGAATAACCGACTCTCAACACGAATGAAAATTGTAGATGTGAAAAATTATTAATTACTGTAAACTTAGCAAAAAATGTAGGAATATGTACTCGCTTGCTTTTCTTGATAACGCAAGTTTCGCTTAGAAAACGGCGGTCCAACAGTTATATTATT
>NW_019758026.1:0-294 GCF_002891405.2 Cryptotermes secundus | reverse complement strand
TTTTTTTTTCCCATTTTCAAGCCAAGGATGAAGGGTCATACTGAATATTTGTTCATATGCATCAATGTCTTAAGCTGTGGGATTGTTGATACTCCAATAGACACACCACTTCGGAAAGTTTGTAGGCCCTGAAAAGGGCCATTCGGCTGGGATGTTTGGCCGGTGAAGTAGGGCTGCGTGTGCCGGTAGAAATAATGTCGGCTGTGGTGTGTTGACTAATGTTACGGCAGCTGAGTTAGTTGACTGGCCGCAGTGCGGCAGTTGTCGGAAGTTGCCTGATCACAGAGCGTGGTT
>NW_019758025.1:0-294 GCF_002891405.2 Cryptotermes secundus | reverse complement strand
TATTTGTCATATTGAAAACGGACAGGCAGTATATCTTTAAACATAATTTAGCAATATGATTTTGATGGAGTGTTTAATTTTATGCACTTTGGTAATCATTTCGTCTTCAAATGGCTTTTATATACTGGGTTTG
Source organism: Cryptotermes secundus (assembly GCF_002891405.2). Lineage (NCBI taxonomy): Eukaryota > Metazoa > Arthropoda > Insecta > Blattodea > Kalotermitidae > Cryptotermes > Cryptotermes secundus. Next base: position 161 of record NW_019758025.1, on the reverse strand, counting down.
GCACCAATTAATTATTGCAAAGAGAAAGATGGAGCTGGAACCAAAACTTGTAAGGTAGTGTGACACTGTTGACTGTTAATTTTTGTTAAGCTGGATGAAGGTGTGTTTTAAAACCAACTCTTGCATCGTGACATTTTCATGGTGTTGGTTTTTCCATCAAG
>NW_019758024.1:0-294 GCF_002891405.2 Cryptotermes secundus | reverse complement strand
GCTTGCCACCATGGCGTTGATAGCTTGCAAGCTATGCGTTGCTAGCTTGATAAATTTGCGTTGCAAGCTTGCTAATTTTCGTTGCTAGCTTGGTAACTTTGTGTTGCTAGCTCGCAAGCATTTCGAACTAGCTTGCATTCTTTGCGTTTCTAGCTTGCTAGCTTTAAGTTGATAATTTGCTAGCTTTCCCATGCTATCTTGCTAGCATGCTAGATTTGCGTTGCTTCGTTGCTAGTTTGCGTTGCTAGCTTGCTAGTTTTCCGTTCCTAACTTGTTAACTTACTAGATTTTGTT
>NW_019758023.1:0-292 GCF_002891405.2 Cryptotermes secundus | reverse complement strand
TAGGCCTAGGCCCACTGGGGCTGTAGTGCCAAGGAAAAAAACAACAAAAACAAAAAACCCGGCATAAATACTACATTCTCTACGTAGTCATTATTCAGATGTCTACGTCAGTATCTAATCTGTCTTTATAAGATTTTCATTGGAAATGTTTGCTCGACGTAAAGGGCCGCTGTACTTTTTTTTTCTATAGGTTTTTCCAGGTTCTAGGTTAAGCTGCAGACAGCGTAGCTGTTGCACGGTAAAAGTCCATTGGAGAAAACAATCGCTTGCTTATGCTCGCAGGAACGCTGTA
>NW_019758022.1:0-294 GCF_002891405.2 Cryptotermes secundus | reverse complement strand
CAATAGAAAAAAGTGTCCACTGACAGAATGAATCACAGTGGTCCGAGAAATACATACGAAAGAAAAAAGCAAGAAAGAGGCGAAATTGGAAGAGAGAAGGAGAGGACGTATGAGTTGGTTAGGTAACAGAAGCAAGGTGACTTGCAGCCGGTAAACCATGTTTCACATTGTTAACACAGATACACCCCCGTTCATTTCTGTTTTCTTATTCAGATCTTTGAACAGAGAAGCGGGGAAATTCGCTCTGGCCGCATATAGAAAATAACTGTTTTGGGATAATTCTATTGATTTTTT
>NW_019758021.1:0-294 GCF_002891405.2 Cryptotermes secundus | reverse complement strand
TTGCACTGATATGGTCGCCAAATGTAATGTGTGGAATAAATTACATACGTAGACTTTCCTGACATGCTTATAGTTTTGTTTTCCGTCTATAATACAACAGTATTAATTTAACAACATTAATTCAGACTTAATTCATTAAATGTTCGTTAAATGTTAAAAATGTAATTAAAATTATTAAATATATGTACGTGTATATTCAGTTGCATATGACCATCTTCATGCAACATTTTTTTTAAATGAGTCCACGGCACTGCGCACTTGGTCAAATAGTAATCATTAAGGCATGTCATTGTT
>NW_019758020.1:0-293 GCF_002891405.2 Cryptotermes secundus | reverse complement strand
GCTTAACACTCCAGCCATCATTGTCCCGAAGAGAAATGTCTGCTGTCATGTAAATAGGAAGGTTTAAGGGTGGCAAAGAGAAAAGATGTCTGTGTTTAGAATTAACTTCTGACCACAGACTCAACATTTAAGTCCCTTTTTGTTGAATACTCGAAAAATTGATACAATGTGGACTAAAACTGTTGTGTCTTCTGGACTTTACTTGCTGCCTACTTCATGCTGGTTTCTTGGTTTCTGCTTTTACTGTACAATGTCTTTTGTGTATTCTTATGCTAGACTCACATAAACCCTTC
>NW_019758019.1:0-293 GCF_002891405.2 Cryptotermes secundus | reverse complement strand
TGGGAAAGAGAAATATTATTTCTCCTACTTGACTGCAGTTCATTTCGAATGAACTGCCCGGTTGACTTGTGACTCCTAAGTTTCTTCAGATGCTTCATTGTACACATTTGGTGGGCCTAGGAGAAACAGTAATTTAGTGATGTATTTTCCTACTAATGATTCTATTCTTTCTGCAATATCCATTACGTTAAATTTGTCAGATGTACCACAGATGTTTGGCACTGTCAGAACTTTTGTCTTTGTTATACGAAACACGAGAGATGAGACTGGCACATTGACAAGATGGTGCCACA
>NW_019758018.1:0-293 GCF_002891405.2 Cryptotermes secundus | reverse complement strand
AGGACAGTTCATTCATGCCTTAGATCGCGCGCGGCTCCGCGTTGCGCTACGTACCAAAATTTAACAGTAAGAAAACGAATCAGAGTTATTGGCATGATTCACAGGATTTCCTACCTTTGTAATAAGAATGAGCACAAAATGCGCTGTATGAACAATAAAGTAAATAAAACAATACAATAAATTCACTTTTTAAATCCAGAATTACGCATGTAGTAATAAATTCCGAAATGGTAAAATTGTAGCCAAAGTCAAGTTTCATGACGATCAACTAAGGCATTTAAGTAGTATTAAGG
>NW_019758017.1:0-293 GCF_002891405.2 Cryptotermes secundus | reverse complement strand
CCCCCCCCCACCCGCCACCCAAGGAAAACAGCCCACTGTGCCCATTGTATAGGAGGATGGGTGGGGTCCAGAGCCCACTGTGGAGAAGAGAAGGAAACCATGATTCCTCAGATTTCATTTTACACATTATGAAACAGGTACTTTGGAGTGTTTTGGTCATTCTGTTCTAAAATCCTTTTTGGTACAGTTAGATCATTAGCAAGGTCAGTAAATTGCAAGCTCATGTAGTTTGAGTGCAGTAGGTAAAATAACACTGAAAATTTATGTTACTTTCCAGTACAGGAGCTGAGATA
>NW_019758016.1:0-293 GCF_002891405.2 Cryptotermes secundus | reverse complement strand
TTGCTAAATGTGAAGGCGCTATCTAGCACTGAGAAAAACAAACAAACTTGTTTTTCAGGCGTTGGACGGCCCAGAAAATTCTTTAACGAGAGCAGAAAGAGAAGGAAATTAAGTGTGGTAAAATCGTTAATTACTTCATCGTGAAAAAGAGATTATGCTGAAATCGTGACGGAAGCAACGCAAACAACAGCAACTCGAGCTGCTGATTAAGAAGGGCTATAGAACTTCCGGTTTGTTGCCAATTTCACACACCGAAAACGAAGCTTTAGCGTTATTTGTCAATGCAGAAGTAA
>NW_019758015.1:0-293 GCF_002891405.2 Cryptotermes secundus | reverse complement strand
GGGTAGCAATGAAATATTTATGTATGGCATTGAAAGATGAATTCTACTCCGCCTATTTCGAATGGAAGGATACTTTTTTCTAGCAGATAAGGTACAAAAGCACATAATCTAACCCATATACAGGCAGTGGACAAAATGCTTGAAACACCAAGAAATTGGGGAATATAATTTGTGTTGGACGCATTGTAAGAACTTCAGTTGGCAGCAGTGAATGTTCTTACGCTTGTTTACATTCTGTAGTGCTTGTATAAGTGCATTAGTGATTATATTGAGAGGCAGTCCGTGTGAAAGAA
>NW_019758014.1:0-293 GCF_002891405.2 Cryptotermes secundus | reverse complement strand
TGGAGGTATAGCTCAACCGTTCTGTACCTCGACAGTAGATAGAGGGGAGTGGTTACACTTCATGCCCCTGACGCTTTAGCCTAAGGGAGAATGCCCCCAACATCCACTGTATACGGGGCCGGGTGGGTCCTACAGCCGGCCTGGACGAGAAGAGAAAAAGACTATTGTTTTTGCCGAGAATCGAACCCCGATTCCTCGGTCACTGAGCCTGTAGTCTCTCGCTATACGGACTTACCTATCTCTAAAGGTGTGTCAAGTAAATGCCTACATAGGCTCAGACATAAAAATAAACT
>NW_019758013.1:0-293 GCF_002891405.2 Cryptotermes secundus | reverse complement strand
TCTGTGTTCACTTCTAGACCAACCTCTTTACTTGCGTCAGTTAAAGTTTATAAAAAAAAAGAACTTTAGTAGGGTTTGAGGTACTCACAGCGATGGCTATGAATAGCTCTAGGGACATAAAGCCGTGCAGTGTAGAAATTTAACCGACATTTCGGAGGAACATGTCACCTGCATCTTCATGGACTTCGAATAAACGAACCAAAAGCAACACGAAACACTTTTTGCTACCTGCTTAACGCTGATTTCTTGCTTGGCTTATTCCTCGTCCCTGAAAATGCAGGCGATATGTTCCT
>NW_019758012.1:0-293 GCF_002891405.2 Cryptotermes secundus | reverse complement strand
CTGTGGAGACAGTCCAGATTGGTTAGAAGACCTTACATTACTAATTAAAAGGGAATTCGGAGTTCGGGACCCCATTAGCTCCTGGTTCTCGTCTAACAAACTGAAGGACTCGTTTATTCACACGGATATCGCAGTGTTAAGGTTCGTTTTCATAAGAGCCTCTGGGAGGGTTGGGGGAGCTTGGGGTAGCCATTTCTAATGTAGCTAACATTTATGTAAATAATATTTAAAAACTGAGTTAGTATCTCACGGAAGCGGCCTCCGTAGTCTAGAGGTAACGTTCCCACCTCATG
>NW_019758011.1:0-293 GCF_002891405.2 Cryptotermes secundus | reverse complement strand
TTTTGTGTTTGTGTTGTCCTGTGTTTAGATAGAGGCCTTGTGACGGGTTGATCACTCGCCCAAGAAGTCCTAACGTCTGTAAATGATTACAGATCTGAATAAAAGGCCAGGGTCCTCAATGGGCTGGAATCCTACATATGTATACACAATTTTCATTTTGTTTAATGATAACTTTCATTTGTCATTTTCATACACGTTAATTTGCACTGACTTCCTATTTATTACGTTATTTACGCTATAGCATCTCTGTAACCGCTCCACTGTCACTCACAAATTTAATAATTAGAATAACC
>NW_019758010.1:0-293 GCF_002891405.2 Cryptotermes secundus | reverse complement strand
TGGAAGTATTTAAGCCTTAAACTTCGCGGCGGTCAGGCTTGGTCCATTCATGTGGCTAACTAAAGCTTCGGAGTGGATAAATTAGTTAAGGCATAACCTGATACACGAGCCTGCACTCACAGAGGTAAGGTGAGGTAAGGTTGTCCCTGCGCCTAATGAATTAAGCACTATGCTATGAAGACATACGGGGAGTGGAGGTATTGCTCCACCTTTCTTGACCTTTGCACTAGATGGAGGTGAGTGGTCATCTTTACGCACCGGCCGCTTTAACTCCAAAGCTGGGTGAGCCCCAG
>NW_019758009.1:0-293 GCF_002891405.2 Cryptotermes secundus | reverse complement strand
GAAATTGTTGAGCAGGCCAAAGCGTTCAAGAAATGAGGCTGTCGAGCCTTATGATGAAGTGTCAGTGATTTGTTGAGAGTTGTGTCCAGTTATCTCAAGGAGAAAGCTACAGCGTGAAGCAAATGAAGTAGCGTTTATGGGAAAAGTAACTATGCAGTACCGACTGTCCCAATAGAGGAAGCACAGCAGTGGTTAGGAACTCTTGGTATTTTTGTTACTGTTAGTGGGGTGGGACTGTCCCTTGTACCGCGGCCACTTCTGGTCTATTGTACCAGCACCAGATGATAGGTGAG
>NW_019758008.1:0-293 GCF_002891405.2 Cryptotermes secundus | reverse complement strand
GACGACAACGATGAAGGGGACGAACACGATGGGGATGATGAGGAAGGAGACGATGACAAACAAGAAGAAAACTAGGAAGAAGAAAGCGACGATCACAAGGAAAGGGCAACTATGATGAGGAACAAGCGGGCGACAGAAAAGAATAAGATTGCAACGACGACGAAGAAGCAGGAAATGAGAACAAATAGTGAAGCTACGACAACGACTACGACAACGAGAGTGGAGGAGGCGACCAAGATAACAACAAAGAGACGACGCCGAGAATGCGGAGGATGACAAAGAAGGGGACGAGG
>NW_019758007.1:0-293 GCF_002891405.2 Cryptotermes secundus | reverse complement strand
TAAGAATTCAGTTCGTACCTCACAGGAAACACATTACGTCCCCGATACAATGCCAAACCGGCTAATATTATTTATTGCGAGAACCGTACGGGATACACAAATACAACCCGGGCAGAATGCAGAGTTATGTAAATGCAGGTGGTATCTATACTAACCACTAGGCTCGAATTCGGAACATGGGGGGTGAGGGAGACAGTAACTGTCCCGAAGTGGAACTCGAATATTCAATACTTCAATACTGCTTAGCAGTAGTGCTTAATTTGTTAAGCACAGGGACAACTTTACCTTTACTG
>NW_019758006.1:0-293 GCF_002891405.2 Cryptotermes secundus | reverse complement strand
GCGATTAAAGAAATCGGGAGGTGCGATGGGCCCCAGGGTACCTGGTGGCGAACAGGTTCTGCGGGTCTCTTAGGAGACAGCTACGGGCATCTGGCGGGCAACTGAATTACACCGGTTCCTGTTGCGCTGTCATGTCCCACTATCACACTCTATCGGTCAGCAAAGGAACTCACGCATGCGCAAAAGCGACGTACAAGTAAAGCTGTCCCTGTGCTTCAATAATTAAACACCACGCCATGGAGATGTACGGTGGAGTGGAGATATAGCTCCACTATTCGTGTTCTCGGGACTAG
>NW_019758005.1:0-293 GCF_002891405.2 Cryptotermes secundus | reverse complement strand
GCCGGGATAACGCAGTCAGTAGAGCGGCTGGACGGCCAAATGTTCTGAGTTCGAGTCCTTGTGGAAGCAAGTCTCCTCTCCTCCCAACGTCATCCAGACCCATTCTGGGGCCCAAAGACTCTCATATCCGAGTGTAGAGGGGCCGGGACATGAAGCTGATCATTCATTTCTATCTGGTGCAGAGGTCAAGAATAGTGGAATTATATATTCACTCCCCTACACGTCTTTATGGCGTAGTGCTTAATTAAGGCAAGCACAGGTACAACTTTACCTTTGTGTACGTGGTAGTGTAG
>NW_019758004.1:0-293 GCF_002891405.2 Cryptotermes secundus | reverse complement strand
TATTACTTTGACTTTGTTCATCCTGGTCTGTCACACTAGCAATAGTATGAAAAATTATTAACTCTGTCCAGTGTGATTGATAAATGTTTCTTTTTTCTTTTTAATCTTTCATCCTTGATGCGCTTTGGTTGGAGCGACCATATTCAGGAGGACATATCAATAAATGCTGAACTATTACAATGTCATTGGTCATTATCAGTACATACAAACAATACCACTACAATGTATTGATAATGGTCAATGACATTGTAATAGTAGTTTCCACATGTATTGATATGTCCTCCTGAATAAGG
>NW_019758003.1:0-293 GCF_002891405.2 Cryptotermes secundus | reverse complement strand
AATGTTGAAGTTTAAATGCTGAAAACTTTGCCTTCAGTGCAATTTCAGATTATGAAAAAAAATACTAAATATGGATGAATTGCAAATTTTGTTACTCACAGACCGTATGAAATGATTTTATTTCAAGAAGAAGGGTCATATCTATTAGTCGTGTCTATCAACATATTCCATTTCCAAAACTAATTAATTGATTCTCATGGAATGTGGTATTAAAAATCCACACTAAATTTTAAAAGTTAATGGTTCCGTTATACTCGCATTATTTAAATGTACATATATAAGTATGGGGAACG
>NW_019758002.1:0-293 GCF_002891405.2 Cryptotermes secundus | reverse complement strand
GACACACTGCCACCAACAACATCATGCCCTGCCAGTGCACTCAGGCCCCTCTTCCCCATGGCGCTCATCTGCAATAACTTCTGCCCGCACAAGTAAAGACTCTGAACTGCATGCTAGCCCACAGTTTCCACCTACCTGCCAGGTAAGTCCCTGTGGGGGCAAGAAAGTTCACTTCTCTATGTCGTCCAGACCAGCTCTGGGATTTGCACAGCCTCCTACCCAATGGGTACCTGGAGCTGTTTCCCCAAGGTGTGAAGCTGACCACTCACCTCCAACTAGTGCCAAGGTCAAGA
>NW_019758001.1:0-293 GCF_002891405.2 Cryptotermes secundus | reverse complement strand
GCCCCTTGAGGCCTTCTGGAATGTAATACTGTATGGTTTTGCAGGGAGGTACCTCTCACTCACATTACAGAATCTTCATACTGCCATGGGAACCTCAAGTCTTGCACATCTGCTGACTGATTCTTTTGTTACTTAACAACACTGAATCATCTCACCTGCTGTAATTATTTCTATGAAATGAAATGATATGCACATACTCCAACATTAAAAATCAGAAAGCCTTCTTTTGGCATCTCTGGTTAGCGCTGGATAATTGTGCCTGATGGTTCTAAAAGAGCGTTTGTCAACAGAGA
>NW_019758000.1:0-293 GCF_002891405.2 Cryptotermes secundus | reverse complement strand
CGTCGCAATGCCGCTGCCTAAACACAGGACAACACAAACACAGAAAGACGCATACACACACAAACATCCATGCCCTGAGTGGGATCCGAATCCACGAACCCGGCGAGAGAAGACAGTTCTTGCTTTAGACTATACAAGAACTGAAGAAAATGAATCGCAGATCCCTCCACAAAATCTAACTGTGTCAAATGAATTGAGGATATCATATGAGGCTGTGTTGCTTTACAGGAGGTCGGAGCGTGAGCGAGTGGGACAGGAAATGGCGCAACTCTAGATACATTTCAAGTCAACAC
>NW_019757999.1:0-293 GCF_002891405.2 Cryptotermes secundus | reverse complement strand
GTCTATTGCTAGGCAACGGAGCAGCAAACACGCCTAAAACAATACGGGACAATAGGAGACAGCGTTTCCCGTGGAGTCCGCCCCGAGGCTACGTAACGAAAATTTCCAAGGGAGAAATTAGTTGTCGAGAATTGTGTCGAGACCTGGAGATGGTAGTCGAAGGTGATTACGGAGAAATGACAGGAAATGAATTAGACTGTGCAAAGAAGACTTCACGTGTGATTTGAAGTAACAGTGAGACTTATGAATCTGTTGCCAGGATACGGCTAGTGAAGACTGAGGATCCTAGTGCG
>NW_019757998.1:0-293 GCF_002891405.2 Cryptotermes secundus | reverse complement strand
GGGGGGGCCGACGGGTTGGGGTTCAATTCCCGCTAGGGTCAAGAGTTTTCCTTTCTCCATGCCGTCCAGAACCGTTCTAGGGCCCATCCAGCCTCCTATCCAATGGGTATCGGGGTAAACCAGCTGGAGCGTGAAGCTGATCACTCACCTCCAACTGGTGCCGAGGTCAAAATGTGGATCTATACATCCGCTCCCACATACGTCTTCATGGAGCAGTTCTTATTATTTATTTATGTAACATATACGACGTTTCGGAAGCTTGCTTTATTTACTCTGAAGGTGATTTATTTTCA
>NW_019757997.1:0-292 GCF_002891405.2 Cryptotermes secundus | reverse complement strand
GCCAGCTTTGAGTTGCTAGCTTGCAAGATATGCGTTGCTAGCTTGATAGCTTTGTGTTGCTAGCTTGCTAGCTTTCCGTTGCTAAATTGCTAGCTTGGCGTTTCAAGCTTGCTAGCTATGCGTTGCCAGCTTGCTAGATTGGTAGTTTTGCGTTGCTAGCTTGCCAGTATTGCGTTGGTAGCTTGCTTTGCGTTCCTAGCTTGCTAATTTTGCTTTGCAAGCTTGGTAGCTTTGCGTAACTAAATTACTAGCTTTGCGTTGCTAGCTTGCTAGCTTTCTGTTGTTAGCTTGC
>NW_019757996.1:0-293 GCF_002891405.2 Cryptotermes secundus | reverse complement strand
CGGTACTTATTAGTCATGTGGTAAAGTGGTCAATAAATCCATTCGCCAATCCAAACCACGTCTAAAATCACCACTACACGTGACATTATTAATGAGAATGAGATAAGCAAGGCATGTAGTACACATGGTAACGAATATAATTATGTAGAGGGTTGTTTAGGAAAGCATGAAGGAAGGAAACCATCAGGAAGATTTTGAAGCAGAAGGACTGAATCCCGCAACTGAAGTCAAAGTCAAAGTCACACTGTAACTGACCGTCAGTCAGTCAGTCAGTCAGTCAGTCAGTCAGTCAG
>NW_019757995.1:0-293 GCF_002891405.2 Cryptotermes secundus | reverse complement strand
TTCTCAAGAAAAGCTCAGCTCTGTGAGCGAGCGAGTGATATAAGTGAACTGGGTGTGTATTAAAACATTTTAAAGTGGTAAAGATGTTGCCAGAGCCTTGTCAGCAAGTACAGGATGCACTACCATCGGAAGGTAAGGATGGCTGTGGGATAGGACAGGCTCTGTGAGACAGTCGCCATCACTTGCACCCCTCGGTACTGTGCACCTTTTGTGTTTCATGCTGTTGTATACTGAAATGTATTTATATTTTATCCATTGCTGTATATGAGACTTGCATATCTATTTCTATGAAT
>NW_019757994.1:0-293 GCF_002891405.2 Cryptotermes secundus | reverse complement strand
TTCTGGGAGCAATAAACGGAGTTCCGGTCCAAGCACAGTGAAATGCAGAAAGACTGGAGAGAATCTTTCTGAGTAGCTGTTTCATGTGGTAAGACTGTACTGTCCTAACTCTGTTTATTTTCTCAATAAAGAATTTTAAATTGTGCGCATTCTTTTTTGGGCACTCTGAATATCTAATAGCAGACTTCCTCTACTGCGGGCTTCGAGCTTGTTCTTCCATACGTACATTAACATTGTGGCGAATACATCTGTTGATGAGCGGTGTCTCTGTGAACAGCAGGCGTTGCTTTGTA
>NW_019757993.1:0-293 GCF_002891405.2 Cryptotermes secundus | reverse complement strand
TGAGGTGGGAACGTTACCCCTAGACTACGGAGGCCGCTAACTCAGGGCCATAGTGCGACTGGAAGGATTAAGTAAATTGGAAAAATGCCTCCGGCGACCCTCCGGTGTGTAGCATAGTGCCTGAACCAACTGCGCTACAGGTTTGTTGTGCTTTTACTTTAACTAAAGAATTTATAACATGAAGTTGAGTTCTTTAGAAGTTGTAATTGTTCAGCTGGTCAAGAAATGTTTGTTCTTTTATAACTTCCGAAGATTAATTTTCCATATTCAAAAGAGGCCGCCTTTGGGCCCTA
>NW_019757992.1:0-293 GCF_002891405.2 Cryptotermes secundus | reverse complement strand
CTCGGTAATTTACGCTAATGTTAGGTTGTGAGTGTACATTATGAGAGGTGTGCGCAAATGACTATTGGGCATCGTTATGCTCAGTTGAGCACTGTTTGCCGTCGGCAATATCTTACGTTCGAATATCTCTGATAGCGTATGAATTCATTATATATTTTTATACGAGACATTTTATTTCCCAAATTTCTCACAAGATAAACTATTGCATATATTTCTCTGTTAAACTCTCTACGTAATCTATCAAACCTGGGATATATTACGTTATTTATAATGGTCATAAATGCATTTTTTTT
>NW_019757991.1:0-293 GCF_002891405.2 Cryptotermes secundus | reverse complement strand
TGTGTAGTTCGGTGGAAATAAACCGATATTTCGGGGGCACATATTTCCTTCTTTATGGTCGAAGAAGCATGAATCTGGCACCAAACAGAGCCGCCCACGGATAGACCTCTTCTCAAAATAGGGTAATTACGCCTACATTGTATTATTCAGTTCTGTCTCGTTTTGACACATTCTGTAGTGAAGGAAAGTTGGCAATTCCTGCAATGTCGTTTGAGTGATGGAAGGGTTGCAGCAGGTGTGCTGATACAGGGACAGATTTGGAACTGTAGTATTATAGCCCATCACTTTTGAAT
>NW_019757990.1:0-293 GCF_002891405.2 Cryptotermes secundus | reverse complement strand
TCAGTTTTATGCTCCGGCCGCTTTTCCTCCTATGAAACAGACCTCCTTCCTGGTTGGGTGGGAGACTGGGTGGACCCCAGGGGGGTTTTCGACGCTATGGAGAAGGGAGAGATGTCTTACAATCAGGAGTCGAACACAGATTCCTCGGTTGTTCAGCAAGGAATATGGTCACTATACAGAGTGAGTTATACCCGCGTACGTCTCTCGGCTTGTTAGTAATCCTGCAACGACTGCACCCTCAGTATGGGACCCATGAACATTACAAATCCACCCTTTGCGAATATTTTGGGAAT
>NW_019757989.1:0-293 GCF_002891405.2 Cryptotermes secundus | reverse complement strand
AACCTTCGGTTTCCATAAAATTCTAGGAAATTCTTGAGTAGATGCGGAATTTGCAGCTCCTCCAGAAGAGCTCAGCTCCATGAGTAAGTTACTTAATAATGCTAATGAAAATACAGACTACATAGCTTGAAATGTCTGCGGAAAACTACAAAAATCTGTGATGACAGTCGGTCTCCCACCTGAAATTCGAACTGTGCACATTCCGAAAGCAATTCAGAAGCGTTACTGCTCCAGCCAACCTGCTCTGTATTATCACTCGTCATTTCTTATTTTTACTGTATGGTAGAAAAAAA
>NW_019757988.1:0-293 GCF_002891405.2 Cryptotermes secundus | reverse complement strand
CTAATGAACGCACAGCCCCTGAGTCTAAGAGTGCATGCACTGGTCTGACACCCAATTCCACTTGAACACAGGGCAAATTATGCTCAGAAACACTATGTATACTCTTACTGCACGGTAGAAACTGTATGAGTATCATCCATGTGAATGGCAAAAGGCACGTGGGAAATAGAGGACTGCGCTTTAATTCTAGTCAGTAATGTCGACTTTGGGAGTTAAAGGCGGCTGCCTAGTTATTGCCGATAACATATCACGGCACTCTCGACGGATGTGCCCAACTTTGTTACAGCGATAAC
>NW_019757987.1:0-293 GCF_002891405.2 Cryptotermes secundus | reverse complement strand
TGGTACTTTCACAAGAATTATTTACGCCTCTGATAAAGGACCCATTTACCCATCGGGAAAATGATGTTCTTAAAATACTGTCATTCTGAGTCACATATACAAGAAGATATGACCAAACCAATACGATGCTATTAAGCAGTCCGAACAGAACGATTGCATTTTCAACTAAAAACTTTCATTGTACTCCGTTCCTGTCATATGTAATATTATTTCATAAGCAAAATGTAGATTGTTTACCTGTTTATGGTAAGATATTGTATAAATATATATATATTGTGACATGTCGCGTTTGC
>NW_019757986.1:0-293 GCF_002891405.2 Cryptotermes secundus | reverse complement strand
AAACTGACCACTCTTTTTAGTTTACCAGTTCAACCCACCGCTATCAATCAAATCTATTTCTGAGCTAGTTGCTTACTTTTTTATTAATGTAGTTTCTTTTTGCCTAGTTATCCATGTTTTCAGATGTATCTCGGTGCATTCCTACTCGCCACGACTTCCGAGGTCTCTCTAATTTTTTAGGCAAGGTAAATTTGCATCTGCCGGTCACGGTAGCCGAGCGGGCTAAGGCATGAACTATCTTCGCTCGCTAGGAAGCCGTGATCGTGGGTTCGAATCCCACACAAGGCATGGGT
>NW_019757985.1:0-293 GCF_002891405.2 Cryptotermes secundus | reverse complement strand
AAAGACTATTTTAACTGTCCCTTTACTTTAGAGTTTCCCACAGATAACTGAAAATTTTGCCCCAGGTGTCTTCCTTATAATCCCTTTCCTCGGACCTAGTAGAAAACATCGTTTCCAACAGTACCTCTATCATTGCATGCGTAACCGGTTCCGTGGGAACGTGTTTACTGAGCCGTTGCCTAGAAAAAAATGTTGTTTCAGAACCGTTCTCTAGCAACGGTTTTTTCTCTGGCTCCACAGTACTTACTTTGAAAGAAATATGCCACAGTATCAAGACCACATAATATCCATGT
>NW_019757984.1:0-292 GCF_002891405.2 Cryptotermes secundus | reverse complement strand
GCAACGCAATGCTAGCAAGATAGCAACGCAAATCTAGCAATCTAGAAAGATAGCAAAGCAAAACTAGCAAGTTAGCAACGCCAAGGTAGAAGGTACCAACGCAAACCTAGCAAGCTAGCAACGAAATTTAGCAAGCAAAGAAACGCAAAGCAAGCAAACATGCAAGAAACGCAACGCTAGCAAATTAGCAACGCAAACCTAGCAAGCTAGCAACGGAAAATTAGCAAGCTAGCAAGGTAGCAACGCAAAGCTAGTAAGAAAACCACGCACAACTAGCAAGTTAGCAACGCAT
>NW_019757983.1:0-293 GCF_002891405.2 Cryptotermes secundus | reverse complement strand
GGATCGGCATTTCCCACAGTGGTGGATTGGTCGCGGAGGCCGTAAAGCCTGGCCTCCCAGGTCACCAGATCTAACACCGTTAGATTATTGCATCTGGGGCTGGATGAAGGAAATTATGTACCGGGTAAAGGTACAAACACGTGAAGCATTGCATGAACATATTCTGGACACGGCGATGACAATAAGGAACAAACATGTGAATTGCAAAATGCTACGAGCGCGGTTCATACACGTGCGACGTGTTATGCCGACGTGTAGGGAGACATTTTTGAAAATCTTATGTAAATCCAGTC
>NW_019757982.1:0-293 GCF_002891405.2 Cryptotermes secundus | reverse complement strand
GCACAGAAAACACCGCTTACAGCAGTTGTTTTGGCGTCAAGCAGCTGTCGCAGACTCCGCGTACAGAACACCTCTTCTCCATTACTCCATTTGTGCGTGTTAGGAGTCTGTTGCCTAACAACGGGAGTTATTTTCAGAGCCATTACTTAGCAACGCTCTACATGATGCAATAATTAATGGTCGTGGTAGAATGGGTTGTTATGTCCAGTCTAAAGCTACAACGCTCATTCCCGTTTGCGAACTAGGGCAATGACAATTACAGAGTAGAGTAATGAGTAGAGTTGGTTAGTTCT
>NW_019757981.1:0-293 GCF_002891405.2 Cryptotermes secundus | reverse complement strand
CCTATGGGCCTTCGCGGCCTGTTACAGGGATAGCTTTACTTTTTACTTTTTTACAGGCAAAATATATGTGGAAGAGAGAGAAAAGAGAACATAATTAACTCATTAACTTCTGCATAAACTAAGGCTTTTAACAATGACGACACTCAATCGGGATGTATATATATGTTGTAAAATGAGAGCCTCTGTGGTCTACAGATCAAGAGGTCTCGGGTTCGTTTCCCGGAGCTATCAGATTTTCTGAGAAGTAGTAGGTCTGGAACGGGGATAACTGAGCATCCATTTCAAGAAAATAG
>NW_019757980.1:0-293 GCF_002891405.2 Cryptotermes secundus | reverse complement strand
CATGCTGTTATTACGAGTCATCTGCAATATAACACTGTTCTGGTGAGTCATCCGTTTTGGAGGAGCATATTGCCTCCATCTGCAAGGTGCCTGATTCATGCTTGTTTCTTGCTTTGGCTTGTCATTAACCTTGAAGTTGGAGCTCATATGTCAGTTGCATTCTGCTGAACTGTGCAGGACTTCATCACAGAAGATGGAACTGTTCGCAGTCACTGATGCAAAAATCTCAAAAGCAGCCCCAATGTTGTTATTAGAGCTAATAACTACCCATTGACTGTAGTAGGGCTACAGCT
>NW_019757979.1:0-293 GCF_002891405.2 Cryptotermes secundus | reverse complement strand
TGCGGGGATACTATCTGAGGTGAGGACGCTTTCGGGATTATGGAGTCTTTGGACTTTGTTCATCGTTCGGTATTCTGAAGAAAACATTTCGGAAACTGAATATGTTCCCCTCAGGTGATGGAATGAGAGAAACCTATTCGTATGGGTCCGATAGAAATCACCGGACCAATGACTGCGCTTGACTCTTTCAGACGGAGTCAACAGAGTAGATGCCTCTCATCCCCTCACCTGAGGGCGGAAACAGATTCAGCTTCCGAAACGTATTTCTTTATAATACCAAACGATGGGCGAAG
>NW_019757978.1:0-293 GCF_002891405.2 Cryptotermes secundus | reverse complement strand
CAGATATAACCTCAGATTTGGCGGTAGTCACTCCCAACTCTTTAAACAAACGTTTATTTATTAATTGCAATAAACTTAAATCAAAGAGTGCATATTGCACGTTGTTTCCTAATTCTAGGCATTTAGAACATTCGTGAGGATCATATACATCCCGCCTACACTCGTTTAATTCAGGCCGTGTATACAACTTTAACACACCAACCGCCATCTTGAGTTTTTTCTTTGACAGAAGGCAAGTGGGCTAAATACTGTGACGTGTTGCGCTATGGAGGACACCCCCCTTCCTCCCCAGC
>NW_019757977.1:0-293 GCF_002891405.2 Cryptotermes secundus | reverse complement strand
AGATGCGTAAACGATGTTGTAACGAACATAAAACCCGGACATCAGACAATTGGAAACGAGTGATATGGTCAGACGAGTCGCCCTTCACGCTGTTCCCTACACCAGGAAGAGTTTGCATTTGGAGAACACCCAAGGAAGCCTGCAGTCCGGAATGTCTGGTTCCAACGGTGAAACACGAAGGAGGTTCTGTGATGGTTTAGGCAGTAATATTGTGGTACAGTATTCGGTTGCCTTCATTACTACCCATCATGGCTGAATTACTGCAAGGGAAGACATGGACAGGTTGGGTAATC
>NW_019757976.1:0-293 GCF_002891405.2 Cryptotermes secundus | reverse complement strand
TTGAATACACTGTGCGTGAATGGAAATCTTAACATTCTCAAACACTACGAAAACTGACTACACATCACTCTATATATCGCACACAAAAATATAACGCCACAATAGAGAATCTAAACTTCGCTTTACACTAGAAATTATTGTGACCAAAACAACATACATTATACCCACCACACACTGTCACACAGAACTAAGATATAAATTCAAAAATAAATTCTTCAATAGAAACTAGAAATTCACTTTCCACCCTCTTCTTAAAAGTATTTATACTAATGCAAAAAAAAGTATATCATTCT
>NW_019757975.1:0-293 GCF_002891405.2 Cryptotermes secundus | reverse complement strand
TATTACTCTACAGTGGCGGGCATTTAAATTAACTCCGTCCCGCTAGCACTACCGGAATTTAAATGGCCGTCTGTTAAAGGTTAATGAAAATTTTTGTGAAGTATCATGTTAAAAAATCAGTACTAGGGTGAACTTTTACACTGTTTGTTCACTCTGATATGTTGCAGTGAACAGACATACACATATGCTAGTAACATCACTACTGGTGGAAACAAGTCAGAATATACTTCTTTGTATGGGCACAATTCACCAGTAATAAAGTGAACACAAGAAACTCTCTGGACACTAATGGG
>NW_019757974.1:0-293 GCF_002891405.2 Cryptotermes secundus | reverse complement strand
ATCAAATGCCCGGAGCGTGGAACTTGTTACTTACCTACATCTAGTACAGAGTTTAAATCTGTTTGGAGTCACAACTCCGCTCCCCCATACATCTTTATGAAGTGGTGCTTCATTAAACAGAGCAACAACTATACTACACCGTAATTTGCTTGATGGGACTAAGAAAAACCACGAATAGTCAGTGCCCCGACCGAGATTAGATACAGAATCCTGTTGAATACAAGCCAGAAGCTTGTGTTTGCTCAGTCTATTAGTGGTTTGTGTAAATCAGAGTCTACAATCTTGCCTTTTTT
>NW_019757973.1:0-292 GCF_002891405.2 Cryptotermes secundus | reverse complement strand
GGGGGAGTGGAGGTGTGGCTGTACCCTTCATAACCTGAGCACTAGATGGAAGTGAGTGGCCAGCTCCACCGCCCGGCCGCTTTACCCCCGTCATACATCCCCGAGAACCTTTCGATGGGAGGCCGCGTGGCTTCTGGAGCCGGTATGGAAGCTGAGGAGAAGTGGAATGTGATAGCCCCGCCGGGAATAGAACCCAGATATCTCGGCCATCCAACATGTAGCCTAGTCGCTAAGTTATCCCGGTTTCCACGAAGAAGGAGAACACTGTAAAACTGATAGGTTACGTCACTTG
>NW_019757972.1:0-292 GCF_002891405.2 Cryptotermes secundus | reverse complement strand
GTGTTTCTCCTCATGTGGACAGTCTGCTTTGTGTGTTAAATTTTAAGAAAAACTGGACCAAACAGACAAATTCTGGAACCTCCCTATATGCAATTTCACGAAAACATTTTCAGCAATTCTCAAGTTGTTTCGTGCGATGAACAGGGAAGTTATTTTAGTGACAGCTCTGCTGGGATGTGAAAGTGTCTAAAACGGCTCAAAAGCACAAATAATATGCATGACAACACATCTAACAGGCCAAGAATTAACTAATTAAAACAATGTTTAAAATGTGTTTTCAGGTTAGAAAATT
>NW_019757971.1:0-292 GCF_002891405.2 Cryptotermes secundus | reverse complement strand
TGCACAGCATCACCATGAAGGATAGTCCTGGGGTGGTGTGGCTGGAACAGAACACTGCTCCCGTTGGAGTCTTGGGCACTCTCTGCGGCTTTCTGTTTCTGGCATGTTTTTTGCATAGTCGGGGATGGAGTCCAGTGAGGTCAACTTGGTACAGCGGCCACTGATTGGCCTATTGTACCGGCACCAGGTGATCATGATGATGGAAAATTTGGTGGAATAAAGATTGGTAGGGGAAGCCAAGTACTCAGAGAAAATCTGCCCCACCGCCACTTTGTCCACCACAAATCCCACT
>NW_019757970.1:0-292 GCF_002891405.2 Cryptotermes secundus | reverse complement strand
TGTTATATGGGAAGAGGAAATACTTTATAATAGGCCACAACCGAATCTTTTTATATACTTTCAATTCATTGTTCACTAGAAATGCTACCTTTCGACTTGTATATTCTCAGCTAAAAAATCGTAAATAAATGTATTCGTTACTAACAAATATATCTGATATTCTGTGTTACATACAACACTCCTTCAAAAATCTGTTTAAAAGTCTCTATATAGTGTCATGTGTAGGTTGGTACGCATGACGAATTGGCGGGCTCTAGTTCGGATGATTGGATTTATTAGCACTTTGGTTACA
>NW_019757969.1:0-292 GCF_002891405.2 Cryptotermes secundus | reverse complement strand
GTGTTAGATGTGGATTCTGTGAACTCCAGTAGCGATTATTTTGCGCAGTGACGTATCGCTGAAAGTGAAACGCTTCATCACAAAATGACAGCTGCGGATCGAGCTCACCTTCGACGACAGACTGTAGAAACCAACTGCAAAAACTGAACCCTACTAGCCGGATCGCGCGGCTGCAAGGCGTGCGTGGATTACCGTTGTTTTACAGCGTCTAAGCTTCAGCAATTGTTTTGCCGTTCTTGCACCAGACTTTGACACTTCAGTCTCTCGAGCTAGACGATTCAGTAATATTCTA
>NW_019757968.1:0-292 GCF_002891405.2 Cryptotermes secundus | reverse complement strand
TAAGAATATTATCTTCTGGATTATAACATCTACACAACTAGAAGTTCACTAATAGTTTAGAGGAAAGTTCCACCTCCATCTTCAAAGTTGAAGAGTAAGCCAGGCAGGAAACAGGTGACTCTGCTTGCTGCCTGCTTCTTGTTGATTTCTGTTAAACCTTGAAAATGGAGTCATTCCTCCAAAACATCATTGAATTCTATCAGATTACTTGGCATTGCATCGCAGAAGATAATACTCTGCTCTAAGAGTCTTAAATATAATACAGTCATTAGATTGCTTTCAATTTTTGAGG
>NW_019757967.1:0-292 GCF_002891405.2 Cryptotermes secundus | reverse complement strand
CCTATGAGCCTTCACAGCCTATTACAGGTATAGCTATTTATATAATTCAAAAACTTTAATTCAGATACACTTATGCAACAAATTCCTCTGTTTCATATTCAGATGCAGTAGACTTCCTCTTATTCAACATGCATGGAGAATCACATGTACTGATTACATGAATACGGCGACTGCATGAGGGAAACTCATGCAGACCCAAATTTTCTGTGACACTTGCCCTTATCAGTCTTTTAACCTTTCCATTTTCTGTTTCACAGTCAAAGTATTGTGGCATATTTGCTCAAAGCAAGAA
>NW_019757966.1:0-292 GCF_002891405.2 Cryptotermes secundus | reverse complement strand
CGTACTTCCAATTTACCGTCTAACATGTTGTATGCATTGCACTTCATTTCCATGAAAGGCATGCCCCTTCCATGGCATCCTCCTTGATTTGTGCACCATAGATACGAGGAAGAGTCAGTAAATAGGTCACAAATGGATACAAAACTTAAACCATGTGATATTCGAACCTGGGAAAAACATTTATTTTCCACTAACATTGACACACTTTTCTCTCGCTTTACCAGTGCGTCGAATCCCGCAGCACAAAAGCCTTTGACCGGTGTCTCAGCCATTTCAGCACCTCTGCTTCCAC
>NW_019757965.1:0-292 GCF_002891405.2 Cryptotermes secundus | reverse complement strand
CTGTGCGACGGGCTGATCCCCCCTGAAAGGAGTCCTACCAACTCTCTAAGATTAAGACACTGAAGTGAAAGGAGCGTTTCACGGATGCCCTGTGCTCCAAGTAGAAGCAACAAGGATGATGAAGAAGAAGAAAAGAATAATAATACGTACACGACTTTTAATTTTATAACACTGAAAAATTGATCCATTTTCAGCATTTCAGCTTTAGCTGAGCATGAGTAGCTTTATTGTTTTTATGATGCTGATGGTCAAAATATTGGCATCGAAGACTCCCAGGGGAATAGAATAGTAG
>NW_019757964.1:0-292 GCF_002891405.2 Cryptotermes secundus | reverse complement strand
GGTGAGATCTGAAAGGCATGTAGGAGACACTGTGAAGTATTTGGTAGGAAATGCAGGAGAGACTTATGATCTAGAAATAGGTTGGAGGTTATTATATATGTAAATATAAATCTGAGGAAATGGTATGAAGTCGTGGGTCTGTAAGGGGTGAGGCAGTCGGGCTCTTGTGAACAAGCTGTAAGGGGGTTCCATAAAATATTGGGAAATTCTTTAGTACTCAGTACTCCCTAGCAAGTGACATGTGTAGTGTTCTCCAGTTAAGATTTTGTCACATAGCTATTACAGTATATCG
>NW_019757963.1:0-292 GCF_002891405.2 Cryptotermes secundus | reverse complement strand
TTATCCTGTGTGTAGGTGGCGGCCTTGCGACGAGTCCTGCCGTCTGTGTAAAAGAGATCACGGAACAAAAGAAGAGGCTAGGGCCTAACAAACGGCTGTAGAGCTATTGGCGAATGAATGAAGTACAAATTATAATGATTAAGTTCTTCAGGATATCATTGCCAATATCTTGTACCTTTAAAATTCTAAATATATTTTCTAAGTTTACTAATACAATTCACATAAATCTTATTAAATTTAAAACAATTAATTTCAAGCTAATTCATTTAATATTATCTTAATGTTATTTTAA
>NW_019757962.1:0-292 GCF_002891405.2 Cryptotermes secundus | reverse complement strand
TCTGCAGCTTTAAAGCTACACCGACCCGGTCGGCGAGCAAGCAGTTTTCATGTGCATAAAACAAGTTACGGCGAAAGTTGCCGGGTATAAACTAATACAAATGTTAGCCTACGGTTATTTCATACGGATGTGAACTTTGGTCATTCACCGCATGCCCTGAGGTAATGGGGGCCGCCGGGGAGGGGACAAACCATGCATTTGCCCGCCCTTTTGGATTTTCGGAAAAATCGAAATTGAAACAAGTAAGAAGTACATCAAATATTACTAATAAAATTTCAAAGCACTTAAAACG
>NW_019757961.1:0-292 GCF_002891405.2 Cryptotermes secundus | reverse complement strand
GGATTAGCCCAAGAAACTAGAAAAAAAAGACTCAATTTTGTTCTAATCAAAATCAGTCCAAAGTTCCTTGAAGTACATAGTAAGAGAATAAGCATCCCTTCTGCTTCTTAAAAAGCAGAAAACTTACAGAAAAAGATGCTTGAGATGCATCCAGAATTCGTGTAGGTCTTCATAAAAAGTATCTGTCATCTTTATCCAGTTTTAATCTAACTTGCGATGTGTCAACAGACTCCTCAATACCAAATTTCATGAAAATCCATTCACTGATTCTTAGTTTGTTATATTCTGATAG
>NW_019757960.1:0-292 GCF_002891405.2 Cryptotermes secundus | reverse complement strand
TCGTCCTCTATACGGTGTCACGGCGCATTGCTAGGTACAAAGGTAGCTTCATCTAAACACACATTCATCTCCAACTAGCGTTGAGGTACAGTATGTTTGGGGCTTTGCTCCCACGCGACCTGTCTCCAAAATGTAGTTCTTAAGCACAAATACAACCTCGCCCTTTAAGAGATTTAAGCCGTCCCATGCCTCTTTAAAAGACACGTTTATAAATTACCAGAGGTCTATGGCCGGGGCCGATCAGTAATATCTAACAATTATTACGCATATGGCACGGGTTATCAGGGAAGTA
>NW_019757959.1:0-292 GCF_002891405.2 Cryptotermes secundus | reverse complement strand
CATTTTTAACCTAGGCACTAGATAGAGGTGAATGGTCAGCTTCACGCACCCACCTCTTTACCCGTGGGGAAAGAGCCCCCGGTACCAATTTAATAGGAGGCTGGGTAGGCCCCGAAAGTCGGTCTGGGTGCTGTGGAGTAGAAAAGAACGTTTGGAATCGAAATCCGGTCGTCCAGCCCACAGTCGATCACTATACCTACTGAGCTACCCCGGATCCTCGAATAAAAGGTGCACATCTTAAAATGTAGAGGTACTTGACAATGCGCCATGAATATGTATAGGAAGCGAGGAG
>NW_019757958.1:0-291 GCF_002891405.2 Cryptotermes secundus | reverse complement strand
CGTTCGGACGTCTCTCGTTGAAGCCGCTACTAAGCAACCGCTACTGAAGAGTGAGAAGAGTTCATGTGTTCTATGCTTACAGCGACCTTCGGCGTGTGTGTAACTCAGCGAGACTGCAGTACTTCTTTGTATTTACGTTCTGTAAGTGTTAAATAGCCGGTCACGGTAGCCGAGCGGTCTAAGGCATGTACGTATTCGCTCGCTTGGAAACCGGGACCGTGGTTTCGAATCCCACTCTGGGCATGGTAGTTTAGTTTGTGTGTGTGCGTTTTTCTGTGTTTGTGTACAGGT
>NW_019757957.1:0-292 GCF_002891405.2 Cryptotermes secundus | reverse complement strand
GGGGGGGGGGGGGGGGGGGTTCTGGGCGTAAAGTGGCAGAGATGTGAAGCTAGCAACAAAACCTACATGTAGCGCCGATGCTAAAAATGAAGCTATACCTCATCTCCCCAGACGTCCCTCACGGCGTGGTACTTGATCAAGTCCAAGAACTTTACCTTTTTACCTTGCCTATCTATGAGCAACTCTCCAAAGTATCCTTCTTTCACATAAGGTAAAGTTGACATGGAAGAGTGGAGGTACAGCTTCACCTTTCTTGACATCTGCATTAGATAGAGGTGAGTGAATAGCTTCA
>NW_019757956.1:0-292 GCF_002891405.2 Cryptotermes secundus | reverse complement strand
TTGCTAGCTTGCTAGTTTTGAAATACTAGGTGGGTAGCCTTGCCTTGACAGATTGCTAATTTGCTTTGCCTGCTTGTTAGCTATGCGTTGCTTTCTTGCTAGCTTGGCGTTGCTAGCTTGATAGGTTTACGTTGCTAGTTAGTTAGCTTTGCGTTGCTAGCTTGCTAGATTTATAGATATGCGTTGCTAGCTTGATAGTTTTACATTTCTGTGTTGATAGCTTTGCGTTGCTAGCTTTCTAATTTGGCGTTGCTATCTTGGTAGCTTTGCTTGCTAGCTTGCTAGCTTTGCG
>NW_019757955.1:0-292 GCF_002891405.2 Cryptotermes secundus | reverse complement strand
GATTGAGTTACAATTTCATATTCCGTAAGCGGTTTTATTTTATTGTTTCAGGTTTGAAAATTATAGCCCACCGAAACCCCGACAATAACTTAGGATCACCTGTATGATGTGCATGGAGTCGGATGTGTTGACATTTCTCTAAATCAGATTGCTACAAAGTGCGCCAAATATTTACATTTGAAAAACAAATTGTTTTGTCTTGGAAAGTATCCACGTGCCATTTTTAGAACCACAGTGCCATACTTGGCACTCATGCTACGTGTTTATGCTGCTGGTATAGGAGAATGCTACC
>NW_019757954.1:0-292 GCF_002891405.2 Cryptotermes secundus | reverse complement strand
TACAAGCATTTTCGGAAGAATTTCCAGCCGCAAGAAGTTTTACTTTTTTAGGTAACAAATTTCGCACAGTGTTGAGGAACTAGCACAATATGTATTGAATTCCTTGTCAAAACAACTCTATTTCCAGCAGATGAGTGTCGGTTTGTATGTGCTGTCTTCGGGCCCTGTGTATAATTACTGTTAATATATAGCTTACACTTGGCTTAAATTTACATGTGAGCCGAGTGAATCTACCAGTGAGTTAGGCCGACGTACTGTACTATAGGATTATCTTCATGCTTCTGTTTGTTAA
>NW_019757953.1:0-292 GCF_002891405.2 Cryptotermes secundus | reverse complement strand
CCATTTCAGTTTACCATAATAAACAGTTTTCGATCGTTGATTTGCTGCATGAACTTGAGTTCTGTAACAGATTACGAATATGATATTGTATCCTGTATTATTTTAGTGTATTGTGTGTATTTTTAGTACTCATCTTATCTTGGTGTGCACACAAAAGTAGTGGTTTATGATTGATTAATTGTGCGTGTTGTTCTTGGGTGATGGCTTTAAAGGCCAGCCTCTAAGTGTCATTCGATAATACGTAGGAACGGGAAGGAATACAGTAGAGAGTATGGGAACTTGACTGTACAAC
>NW_019757952.1:0-292 GCF_002891405.2 Cryptotermes secundus | reverse complement strand
TTTTCTTTTTCAACTGGACACTTGCAGTTATAGTCCTTACATAACAATCTCTTTTAAAAGAAGATGGGGTCTGTCGTTTACGACTGCTGCTGGTCCTCGCCAGCGCAGTTATTCTCGTGTCCTAGTACCACGGAGCTCATGACTATATTTTACACTCGAGGCGCACCCAACCTGGAGGGCCACGTCCTCTTATTCATATCCCCCAGGAACAGGATGGGCCAGTTATACCCCCAGGGACTGGGTTCCCTTTCGTCGCCTCCTACGACTCGCAGGGCTATGGTGGAGATATTCG
>NW_019757951.1:0-292 GCF_002891405.2 Cryptotermes secundus | reverse complement strand
TAATGAGAAACAAACAATCTAAGACGGAATTAGAGAAAATATGATGCACACGAATTTTAGGAAGCATCAGGATAATTATAACCTGAAGATGGAAGAAGAAACAATTTGCGAAACATCTCGAGACCTATATCGCATATACGTCAGAAAGTGAGCAGTGCCACACATGATACACACCATGCACTATGGGATTGAGTATACATGGCTGGCAGATGCTCACGTAGACCTATACACAGTTACTGTAAGGTTCATAGATCCGGGCTTCAACACACTCCCCACATTCATACACCGCTGG
>NW_019757950.1:0-292 GCF_002891405.2 Cryptotermes secundus | reverse complement strand
TATATATCTTATTTATGACACACAACAGGATGCACACTATTAAGATTCAGCGCAAGTTTAATTCAGTCTATTATTATTGTGACGCATTGCTAGGCAACGGTTAGCTAAACACAGTCCCGAAAGTTACGCTGTCAACGAGAATAGACGTCCTTTGTTGGAAAACGGGTTTGTTTACCACGGTATATTGGAGTATTCAGTAGTTGAAGTATTATGCAGATATTCCCACCGCGGCTGCCCGGGTTCGATCCCGGGTGTGGTCAAGCGGGATTTATGGTAGACAAAGTGGCACTGG
>NW_019757949.1:0-292 GCF_002891405.2 Cryptotermes secundus | reverse complement strand
CCAAGCCCCTTGAGGTTCGCGAGCATTTTTTTTTTTTTGCCAACTGAAGCCTTGCGATCGTAGTCCTTATGCAACATCCTCTCTGACGATAGGATGGGTTTGTGTCTTATGAATACGCTTGGCCTTTTGTCAAGTGTGCGTATCGCACATAGAGCATGTTATTGAAGATTCTTCGTTCTGCAACATATACAGGTCCTCTCTCAGTCATTGATTTGCAAAGCCTATCGTGCATATCTTACTTATCTTACGCTACAACGGCAGCTTAGTCACTTGAATGGTCGTAAGTTTGACC
>NW_019757948.1:0-292 GCF_002891405.2 Cryptotermes secundus | reverse complement strand
CGTAAAAATAGCAAAATTTCAGTATTCAAATACTTTATGTCCTATTATGGTATCAATGTTGTGGCGGATATTTGAATTTCTGAGGTGTGAGCGACACTACCGCCATTTGCTACAAGATTCGGAAATTCTGGGCAAACATACTTTGAAAAATATACCGTCTCGTTAAAAAGCATTCTCTTCTTTTGTGTAAAACAAGGCTAGTTCTGTCCTCACAATAAAGTAGAAATTGCACATGTCAGTACTAGCTAACACACCATACGCAATTTCGTATCTGAGGCATATCTGAAAATTG
>NW_019757947.1:0-292 GCF_002891405.2 Cryptotermes secundus | reverse complement strand
AACGTCGGTTAACACAATATCTACACGGCGCCACATCCCAGAAAATTGCTTTTTTCATAGTGACCTCCGTGAAAACCTCAAATCTTAGAAAGCACGATAAATGTCAATATTGTTGTGACCATGAAGGTATTTCAACATACGGTAGTTATCGTGGCTTAAGTTTTTATTCCTTTTCCTCAATCCCACCTGTACGTAATTCGTGA
This sequence comes from Cryptotermes secundus, assembly GCF_002891405.2. Classification (NCBI taxonomy): domain Eukaryota; kingdom Metazoa; phylum Arthropoda; class Insecta; order Blattodea; family Kalotermitidae; genus Cryptotermes; species Cryptotermes secundus. The sequence goes on along the minus strand of NW_019757947.1, from coordinate 89 downwards.
TTCTCATTCCCCTTTGCCTTCTTATGCTCCCATTATATCTAACTTACGCCGGTCACGGTAGCCGAGCGGTCTAAGGCGTGCACTGTCTT
>NW_019757946.1:0-292 GCF_002891405.2 Cryptotermes secundus | reverse complement strand
TGGAAGCCTTAAGCTTTTCGAGATATTTAAGAGACAGCGAACCTGCCAGAATTGTTACGCTGTGCGCACTAATACATTTCTTGATTTCTTCTTACCTGAAAATTCTGATACAGGGGAAACTGAGAATGTTAAGTGGCGTCTTATCTTTTCAAATTGACAGCAAACTAAATATGCAGTTTTGTTCGAATGTTTTTGAATCACATATGCTTGAACACTTGCAGACATCTAAGTACAGACAGGCATATCTGCGCAAATACTGATTCCGAACTGCGAGGTTTACGAATATAATAAT
>NW_019757945.1:0-292 GCF_002891405.2 Cryptotermes secundus | reverse complement strand
AAAAAAAAATAATAAGCAGTTTTCATGAAGATGACAACTGACGGTAGAGAATATTGTTGGCAGATCCATCTAGCGACAGAATTTGTACTATCTGCATCCAACGCGTGCTGCAGTCTATCTGCTACCACAATCTCACGCAGCATCATAAAGACTTTATTGTATTGAGAGAACATTAGTGCCGTAATCAGCGAGTAAACGTTACAGTAATTAGGGTCAATGCTGGAAACCGTGCATCAAGTAAACTGCCCTGTAGAATTTGATGATCTCAGATCGGCGACTATGAAGAGTTTTG
>NW_019757944.1:0-292 GCF_002891405.2 Cryptotermes secundus | reverse complement strand
TTCTGTCGCTGTTGTTGTCTAGCAACGCGTCTACATATTCTACCACAGTATTAATAACCTGAATTGTTTTGGTGTTATGATTCACACTTTTCAGTGCACTGTAGTATTACAGTTTACCTATTTTGAATAGTAATGGATCCTGAGACCCCAGAACTGCAGTAATCAACTTTAGTGCATTATTTTAAGTACGATGATTTGGATATAAGCGACTGGGGTCTCGTCAGAAAGGACAGGTAGTTAGTTAGTTAGTTAGTTAGTTATGGTTTTATAAGCATCTTCCTTTCTAAAAGCT
>NW_019757943.1:0-292 GCF_002891405.2 Cryptotermes secundus | reverse complement strand
TTGCTAGATATGCGTTGCTAGCTTGCCAGCTTAGCTTTGCTTGCTTGCCAGCTTAGCTTTGCTAGCTTGAAAATTTTGCGTGCCTAGATTGCCAGCCTTGCGTTCTTAGCTTGCTAAATTTGACTTTCTAACTTGCCATCTTTGTTTTGCTATCTCGCTAGCTTTGAGTTGCAAGCTTGCTAGAATTGCGTTGCAAGCTTGGTTGCTTTGCGTTGCTATCTTGTTAGCTTCGCGTTTCTAGCTTCCTTGCTTTGCGAAGCTAGCGTGCTAGTTTTCATTGCTAGCTTGGTAG
>NW_019757942.1:0-292 GCF_002891405.2 Cryptotermes secundus | reverse complement strand
GGTAAAGTTGTCCCTGTGCTTAACTAATTAAGCACTACGCCATAGCATATGGGGTAGCGGATTCATAGATCCACGTGCTCCTGACCATGGAAGTTAGCGGTCAGCTTCAGCCCCGGTCGCTTTATCCCAGGTACCCACTCGATAGGTGGCTGGGTAGACCTCAGAACTGGTCTGGACTACGTGGAGAGATGAAAATTCTGGTCCCTATCGGGACTCTTTAACTCCGACCCCTCGGCCGTCCAGCCCATGATTAGTCCCTATACCGACTGCGCTACCCCGACTCCGTTAATGA
>NW_019757941.1:0-292 GCF_002891405.2 Cryptotermes secundus | reverse complement strand
CAACTGTTGTGTAAAAGTGGTCTATAAATCCAGTACTCAATCCATACCCCATCTATACATTAACTCCTCCTTCATACGCCGTTCATGGCGTAGTGCTTAATTAATTAAACACAGGAACAGTTTTACTTTTTACCCCGTCTATAGTCACACCCATAAATGGTAACAATATTTATGTTTTGAATGTTTCTAAGAATAAACAGGAATTGTTTCCCTAAACATCATTAATGGTAAAGCAGCGTGTTTTCTATGAGGTATGAACTAAATCTTAAATATTATTTAGATGAACTTCTAA
>NW_019757940.1:0-292 GCF_002891405.2 Cryptotermes secundus | reverse complement strand
GATAATTATTGACTTCCCCTCATATGTCATCAAGTCAGTTATTGGTTGTTGCAAATTTTATATATTCCTGTGGACGTATTGGTATATTCTAGATTTTATTACATGTACACAAAATCTAGAATATACCATTACTTCAATGGGAATGTAAAACAATTGCGACAACCAACAACTGACTTCATGATATAAAATATCATTTGAAGAGCCTTAACCTTGTTTTACCCAATAACTTTTGTTTTTAGATAGTCTAGTTCATTGTGCTTTTATGCCAAGCATTTTATAATGTAATAATTAT
>NW_019757939.1:0-292 GCF_002891405.2 Cryptotermes secundus | reverse complement strand
ATAATTGTTGTATTATTCTTGGTGTGTTGTTTGTTTGTGGTATTTTATCAAACAGATATCTAATGAGGCCTGTTTAACAAAGTTTACATTTTTGTATTCATTTCAGCCCGTCTTCTTCTTTGGACGAGAAATTACCGCCAGATTTTAATATTGCTGAAGATCGCGGAAGAAATGGGGAAGATTGCAGACTTGCATATCCTGAATGTTGTATTGCATTTCTGGACGTCATCACAAGATTTCAGGATTAACCATCTTCTATCTGAGTAGCTTACATCATCATCATCATCATCAT
>NW_019757938.1:0-292 GCF_002891405.2 Cryptotermes secundus | reverse complement strand
CTTGGGACGGAGTTTGTATCATTTATTATTTCTTGTCATTTCTTCTCAATCACTTTCGGCTGCCATCTGCAGAGCTAGACCAAATTCTCGACAACAACTCCCTCAATGACGTATCCTAAGAGATATTTCGGACAAACAAAACGTCTGTTCATTATTACAAGGCGCCTAGGCTCGGGTCTTCTTGTTGGCGTGGCGACGTCTAGCAGTTCGCATTTTCCTAACACTCATGCTTCCCAAAGAATTGTGGCTCAAATATGGAAGTTTACAATCTGTGAAGAAGGCAAACTACAAT
>NW_019757937.1:0-292 GCF_002891405.2 Cryptotermes secundus | reverse complement strand
TTTAAATCGTTGCGTATCAACGCTGGGCTAGTTATGAGACAGTCGTCGGCCAGTACGGGCGTGAACACGGAAACTGAGGAAGCCGTTACCACGCGACAACCGGTGAACACACAGTAGACTGAGAAGATTTAGTACGTGCTGTAGTGAATTATGGAGTGTGTGGATTAGTGACAGCGCTAGAGTTACTTGTATTTACGGTCCCTAGGATTCCCACAAACCCGATTACCAATCAAAGTCTCGTCTGTCGTCTGTAGTCACTCATTCGAGTGGCAGTATTTGCGTGAAAACAAAT
>NW_019757936.1:0-292 GCF_002891405.2 Cryptotermes secundus | reverse complement strand
CGCTTGATCTATGGCTCTGCCGAGTGTGTGCTTACTAAACAAATCAAACCAGAATTGAAAAGATAAAAATAATCTCACGGCAGTGAATATTAAGGCCCTTGACTTTGACGTGAGACCACATAGGCAGGCAGAGAGGTATCAACGTTTCGGAGAAACTTGATTTCTCCATCTTCAGAACATGAAGATGGATGCAGTAGCCTCCTCCGACACGTTGAAGCATACAGGCCAGACTACACGGTATCATTTTCCTAAAGATTATATCTTAACTCAACGTTAATTTTTGGTAACGAAT
>NW_019757935.1:0-292 GCF_002891405.2 Cryptotermes secundus | reverse complement strand
TATTATTATTATTATTATGTTTGTGTCCTTATATATATTAATGTGTTTTCCTCCAATGTTTACCTTTAATTTGTCTTTGACTTAAAGTTGTGTTTGTCCAGTATGTAACTGCTTCTACGTACACTGTGCTGTCTGTAATTGGCCTTGCGGCTGTTGTCTCAGCACATAAATAATAAAGAAACGAACTGAAATATTCTTGTACCCGTATGTCTGTCCGCGAGTCCGTCTCTCCCTTATGACTTTTGGAAGTGTAACCGCACCATGCAGGGACCTCGGGAATGTTTTTCATTTA
>NW_019757934.1:0-292 GCF_002891405.2 Cryptotermes secundus | reverse complement strand
GTTGTGAGAGGTCGAGACTCCCAAGTCTTCTAGACAATCGGCTCACAGATGGCGGCAAGGTTTTCAGTCTTACGCGCCGGCCGCCTTTTGCCACCAGAAAGATTCCTGGTACCCATTTCTGTTAGCGGATGAGTCGACCACAGGGCCATAGTGCGGCTAGAAGGAGTAGGTCAATTGAGAAATCCAATGACTTCATCTGGAATCGAACCTGCGACCCTCCGGCTTTTAGCATAGTGCTTCAGTCAACAACTATACCGAGCGCCCCCAATATAAAACAGTAAAGGTAAAGTTG
>NW_019757933.1:0-292 GCF_002891405.2 Cryptotermes secundus | reverse complement strand
GCAGAATGGATCATTAGCGCTGATGAACTCGCACCTATTGTCACTGGAGTAAGTTGCATTAATAGTCAGTGTCTATTAGAGGTGTCGATAGGCGGTTACAGATAGAGTGATGTTCATATTATAGTTTATTTTACAACGCTGTCGGTATCTACGTGTAGATTGTAAAGCGTCGAATGGTAGGATTATTTGCTGGCCATGATTTGAAAAGGATTCGGATGAAAGTATCATGGCTTAATAATAATTTTCATGGAGGAACTTAGGAAACCACAAAAATGTCAGCCTAGATTCGAAC
>NW_019757932.1:0-292 GCF_002891405.2 Cryptotermes secundus | reverse complement strand
GGCACACAATGTTTGTTTTAACGCTAAGTTCGCAGGGCTCATTGCTCCGTTATATCTGGAGAGGGAGGCCCAGTCCCACTCAGCGTGTTCGAGTATACGAGTAGTATCTGCTTGACCCTTAATCCGTCAAGTCGTGCTGAACTTAGTCCTATAAACGTCATTTCTTACTGCCACTAAATAAAATGTATTTTGAAGTGTCTTCCGAAGTTTATGCGAAGTGCATTAGAATGATTCTATTCATAAGCACTGAACTATTCTGCCTCAAGGTCGAATGAATTCTCTGCTCGTATAT
>NW_019757931.1:0-291 GCF_002891405.2 Cryptotermes secundus | reverse complement strand
TTGTAGCATAGTGCCTCAACCAACTACGCTACCGCGTGCCCCTCTCAGCTACACTTAGGTCTCCAAAAGTTGTCTCATGTGGTCGGGTTTTCTAAAAAATATAATAGAATATGCATTTCCCGTCTCTTCTTTGGGTACCGCACACCCCAACCGTCTGACTCTCTTCTATGTAATCAGTCTAATAATGTGCAGTCCGGTTACAACTTACGTAGCTAGTGATTATGCAGCTCTCTCAAATATACTCTTACTATCATTCTCTATGGTGCAAATACACTTTTCTGGACACCCTGA
>NW_019757930.1:0-292 GCF_002891405.2 Cryptotermes secundus | reverse complement strand
ATTCTGAAAGTTTGGGCTTTTTGTTACACCCTTACTTTTCCAAGAACTCTTGTACAGTAGGTAAGGTTTCGGTTTTCCTTTTACTGATACACTCATAATAAACTTCAAAGTCTGGTGGCGCAAATGTCCCTGTCAGTATGTCGGTTTGGACCATTCTTAAATACCTAAATACCTTTATAAGAAAAGATAATGTTATGTTGGCGGGAATATAATAAATATTATCTATAGTACGTATATACACAACAAGATGCAACAAAATATGGGGCCCATAAATTGGTTATAGTTCTTGTTT
>NW_019757929.1:0-292 GCF_002891405.2 Cryptotermes secundus | reverse complement strand
AGTAAGTAAGTAAGTAAGTAAGTGTGTTATGAATATAAAGAAGCTCCAGCGAAAAGAAAACACATATGGGCCAATATGTGCAACTGTTAGAAATACTGCCACATATTAGGGGTTTGTGTGACTTTGGACTTTGGATTTTATGATCGAATTTATTGGACCTTTATACACCTTGCTACAACATTTCACAAATCGCTATCTTAGACTTGGCATTCTCGACTTCTGGCCACACTACACTAATCCACTACTCTGTAACTATTCTAGCTTCCAAATGAACTGTCAGTCAAGTCAAAGT
>NW_019757928.1:0-292 GCF_002891405.2 Cryptotermes secundus | reverse complement strand
GACCGCAGTACCAAATGGATTCTATATTTGTTTATTTTTACAACGATTTTTCCGATTCGTAAATCGGTAAACGGATGATGAATTGGGTAGGATCTAGAAATGATCGTGGCCTAATCGAGGTAGTAGCCCACAATTTTTTGAAGGGACTGAGCGGAAACACTTGACACGTCAGTCAGGATATCCGCTGTCCCGACTGAGATCTGAGCCTAGCACCTCCAGAATAAGAACAAAGGGCCTAACGCCCACGCAAGTAAGGAGATTTCTGTACTTCTGCTCAATAATTCCAGACGAA
>NW_019757927.1:0-292 GCF_002891405.2 Cryptotermes secundus | reverse complement strand
CGAAATCATGAGAAACGCGTATTGCTTTCGTTTTATTCGTTCCCTTGTTCGTCTGTCTGTACGCATGAAACAACCCCCAAAACCACTAAAAGAGTCATTTTTAAATGTGATATTCCAGAGTTTTAATAAAATATGTGGAATATTTTAATTTCAGTTGAAAGGGGACAAAAATTACTGACGATATACTGGAAGGAATCTGCTCATTTTGAGCAAACCTCGAGCCTAAGTCGCTCAGTGTTCATCGGAGAGAAAAATGTTTCTGTTGAGAAGAAAGAAACACAGATAACTAAAA
>NW_019757926.1:0-292 GCF_002891405.2 Cryptotermes secundus | reverse complement strand
GTATATTGAAATAACTATCGTGGATTTGTTAGATGAATAAAACTATGCTATATTGGACATTCCAAATGACATATCTTTTTGCGAGTCTTCTGATTATTGACACTTTTCTTGCCAAGGAACACTTGCTTTACTTTGTATAAGATGTACCATACATCCTTCCCTTAATAAATTTGCATCAGCAGAGCTGTTGTTGCATCACCAGAACTGATCCTTCTCCATGGTCCTGGAATGTGTTTTCCATTTTGTGTGTCTTCACCATATTGTCACAATTATTCACAGTCACAATTACTGC
>NW_019757925.1:0-292 GCF_002891405.2 Cryptotermes secundus | reverse complement strand
TTATGGGGGCGTCATAATAGTCACTTGGTTCCATAAAAAAACGACCAAAGTGACAAAATCTTAAATAAGCTATAGCTTCACAACCATATAGACGTGTGTGGCTGATTCATCTTTTTCTAGGCACCGTTCGCAAGTGGTATCAACTGTTAGTCCAAGTTTCAAAAGGTGTCTTTTAGGCGACAGTGTCCTGTAAATAGTCCCACCACCCATCTGTTTAATTTTAACATAACCTTTGTTCTTCTGGCAGAGGGACCAAGTCTGAGTCCAGTTACGGATTCCAAACAGTTTTTGT
>NW_019757924.1:0-292 GCF_002891405.2 Cryptotermes secundus | reverse complement strand
CTTACCTGAAATTTATTTGATAAAAATTTTGAACGAATTTCTCCTCTCTTCCAGGCCCCTCTCATTCGTTTCGATTTCATCGCTCAGTAATGTTTACGGAAGAACATAAATTGGGAAGAGCCACATTTTGGAGTTTCCCCCGGCTTCTTCTCATTTCCTTCCTGTTTGGTTCGACTATTCTTCTAAGCAACCTGTTCTCAAACATCATCCTCTATATCTTTCTCTTAATTTGAGAACCAATATTTCATACCCAAAAGTACTCTATATTTATTAAATGTGCTGTTTCTAACTT
>NW_019757923.1:0-292 GCF_002891405.2 Cryptotermes secundus | reverse complement strand
CCATCTTCAGTGTTTCCTGTGGCATAAAGGGCTTAATTGATCTCACTGCATAGCAAGCTGCACTTACTTTAGGTATAGTTTGTTCTATATGTATTTTCCAAGACAGTGTTCTGTCTACATGTATTCCATGATAGTGTGATCTGCTTTACAAACATTTTTAATTACCCTAAAAACATTTGACCTATCCTACATAACTTGTGTATTTGTAAGTTTGTATTGTAGCATCCTGTTGCACTCTTAAATTTAATATAAATCTTATTTTACAGTCTTATGTGAAACGATTTATTAACTT
>NW_019757922.1:0-292 GCF_002891405.2 Cryptotermes secundus | reverse complement strand
GCTAGCTTTGCCTTGCTAGCTTGCTAGATGGCCGTTGATAGCTTGCTAGTTTTGCGATGCTATCTTGCTAGTTTTGCGTTGCTTGCTTGCTGGCTCTGCGTTGCTAGCGTGCTAGATTTCTAGAATTGCGTTGCTAACTTGATAGCTTGGGTTGCTAACTTGCTAGCTTTGCGTTGCTAACTCCCTATCTTTGCGTTGCTAGTTTGTTTTCTTTGCTTTGCTAGATTGTTAGCTTGGTTGATTTGCGTTGCTAGCTTGCTAGATTTGCCTTTCTAGCTTGCTATCATTGAGT
>NW_019757921.1:0-292 GCF_002891405.2 Cryptotermes secundus | reverse complement strand
TAGATTTGCGTTTTCAGCTTGCTATCTTTAATTTGCTAGCTTGCTTGCTTTGCGTTGCTAGCTTACTATATTTCTTTATTTGCGTTGCTAGCTTGCTATCTATGCGTTGCTACCTAGCTAATTGGGCCTTGCTAGCTTGGTAATTTTGCGTGGCTAGGTTGCTAGCTTAGCGTTGCTAGCTTGCTAGCTGTGCGCTGCTAGCTTGCTAGATTTGTTTTCTAGCTTGCTAGCTTGACGTTGCTAGCTTGGAAGCTTTGCGTCTCAAGCTTGCAAGCTTTGCGTTGCTAGCTTG
>NW_019757920.1:0-292 GCF_002891405.2 Cryptotermes secundus | reverse complement strand
TGAAAGATTTTCCTTCACTTCTGGTTTAGATAAATAATATCTGTGTAATATAAAGTAAGGCCCCAGTTGTGTGAGCATCAGACCATTAAGGTTTACAGGGATGTGGAGTTACTGATCCAAGGTGACTGGGAGTTCTTTGCTTGAACTGCTTTACCTCCAGTGAAACAGCCTCCAGTATTTATTGGATAGGAGGCAGAAATATAGCTGTAATGCCCTTAGGTGGATTTAATCACCATGCCATGAAGGCATATGGGAAATAGAGGATAGCTTCATGCATTCTTAACACTTCGTG
>NW_019757919.1:0-292 GCF_002891405.2 Cryptotermes secundus | reverse complement strand
CAGATACACTACAAAGAGTAGAACGCCTATCGCTAAAACCGCATCAGAAGGCTCAACTAATCACGACATATATAATCCCCCACTACTTACACACTCTAATATTAGAAGTAACACCGATAACGACAATTCGGAATATAGATCAAGAAATTAGAAGAGTTATAAAGAATATATACCACCTACCGCAGTGCACTGCCAATGGCTTGCTGTACTGTGGTAAACAAAATGGGGGATTAGGAATACCAAAACTTGAAAGAATCGTGATAAGTGCCTGCCTGAAAATGGGTCTAAAATT
>NW_019757918.1:0-291 GCF_002891405.2 Cryptotermes secundus | reverse complement strand
TCATGGCGTAGTGCTTAATTAGTTAAGCACAGGGACAAATTTAGCTTTGCTGTAAACATTATACATTTATATAGTAATTCCGTTTATGTTGCGACGATAACGAATATTCGGTGTCTATTTTTTGTGTCGATTGTTACCTTTCATACAAATATTTTGATAGAATTTATTTATATTCTTTACGTCAACGTTGATTTTGTCAAAAAGCTAGACTTCATTGTGATTAATATTGATTTTCAATTGATTCACTTAGCAGTCACCTCACCAGTTCATATTAATCTGACCTTGACAATT
>NW_019757917.1:0-292 GCF_002891405.2 Cryptotermes secundus | reverse complement strand
TTTAGTATTCTGAGGCTGTTACGTTGTCTGGTAACGGCTGCAACAATGTCTATGCCTCTGCCTGCGGGCTCAAGTTTTCTCTTAACAGACTACCATGCAGAAGTGACTAAACTAACTTAGTGTCCTCATATGTCTTCATGATAACTCATCTCCACGGACCACTTAGAAACATCCCGTTTCAAGCGGTACCACCGTTATTGTACGTAGATTCGTTGCTGCGGGAACGTGTTTGCCGAACCGTTGCTTAGAAACGGGGCGGTCGTCGCATCGTAACGGCTCTGCACGCTATAGC
>NW_019757916.1:0-292 GCF_002891405.2 Cryptotermes secundus | reverse complement strand
TTCTCAGTCTTCACAAGCCGTATCCTGGTAAAGGAATTAAAACGAACTCACTGTGACTGAGTTTTCTAATTACATACCAAGTCTTCGCCGGCTGACTTCTGATTCATCTTCAGCTGCGAACTTCCCATGGCTACCTCCTACCAACAACTGACTGAGTTGTCATTCTCATACTCTCTTGTATTCCATTATATTCCCATTCTCTTGACTTTCGTTCTTCCACAACAATTCTCTTACAGCTCCTGAACTCCCAGTTTCAATTCTCTGATCCCCCTAGATCACAGTCAAAGTCACA
>NW_019757915.1:0-292 GCF_002891405.2 Cryptotermes secundus | reverse complement strand
ACATTATATATTTATAGTTTAATGGCTCTGTTAGTAGCCCAGACTGTGTAGCATCAAGCAGGAGGATGATTAATGAATAATGAATGAGAAAACGTCCAGAAAGAAATGATCATGGCATAATTTGAGGTAGTATCCTGGCACATTTCAGGAAGGTCTGAGGAAAATGATGAGGGACCATAGTCATGACAAACAATAATGTCAGTGTAATGAATATTATAAAATTTCATCTGCTTGTAAAATGATCTGAATTCAGTAATCTAGTCTCTATTTTTTGTTACTATTGTAACGTGTT
>NW_019757914.1:0-292 GCF_002891405.2 Cryptotermes secundus | reverse complement strand
TAAAGTCCAGATGGTTACGATGTTTGTTCTACTGGACAATGAAATAAGGCCACAACAAGGAATGAGGGAGTTTGACACACAAGTACACGAAAGTAAGAAAAGTTGGCTGGATGCCATGAGAAAGAGCTAGCAAGCAAATTTGTTTTATTAGAAGAGAGGAAGACGTGATCCAGGAATGCCAAGAAGAAGAGGGTTTCTTGATGTTTTAGGAAGGAACTAGAGGCTAACAAGCTCAACCCTTGCAAACGATGATGAAGAAGACGAAGAAGAAGTCTGGATAACTCTACAATTT
>NW_019757913.1:0-292 GCF_002891405.2 Cryptotermes secundus | reverse complement strand
TCGGAGCAGTGAGCAAGAAACTTGAGTTGCCACGCGTTGAGATGTTGCGGCAGGACGAGGGTTTGTAATTAGTCCTCTTTATATAGCCCCGGCACGGACCGCACAGAAAATCTCTCAATTATTGCGTGTCCTCTCGTTTCCGACGAAGCAACGTGACCACAAAGCTGTTCCCTAGCAACAGCTCTTGTACTGTCACCTGTGTACACAGCTGTTACTTGGCTCCAATCATATGTATTCTTTCTATAAACCATTGCTCTTCGTTCTTGAGTCCTCTGACCTCCAACAAGTATTT
>NW_019757912.1:0-292 GCF_002891405.2 Cryptotermes secundus | reverse complement strand
TGGAGGCATTACGTTCCTCCGAAACATCGGTTGACGCCTGCCACATCTCACGCTGTCAAGTCTCGGAAAACAGTAATTTTCGTAGTCTCGTACCCGAAATCTAGCATATTTCCGTTAAGCGTTTAAACTTATTTATGGGTTCCTTAGTTTAGCTTAGCCCTCTTAGTCAAAGAGTAGCATTTGTTAAGCTCGCCGTATGCGGAGACGGCTGAAAAAGAAATTGCAGTTGGTTCTGATTTTTGCATATACATTTATCATTATGAAGTCAATAGGGCTTCTTTTATGAACGTTT
>NW_019757911.1:0-292 GCF_002891405.2 Cryptotermes secundus | reverse complement strand
TGTTGGAACCTCAACAATGGGCCTCAACGTCCTGTTACAGGGATACCTTTACTTTCTTTTTATCCACAACCATCCCTACATATTAATGCTGTATAACATGAGTAATTAATAAGTCGTCTCTGAATTAATTAAGAGGCCTACATCGACGGAACATAACAGTGTTATTTCTTATACTGCTCTTTCGTTTGCTGAATGTTTTAACTTAAATTCACAGATGATTCTTATAGATCTTCTTCGTCCTTACTACCCAGTGAAGAGGCAACACTGTAATATAGACCACAACCATTTTTTT
>NW_019757910.1:0-291 GCF_002891405.2 Cryptotermes secundus | reverse complement strand
TGGGAAGCCAGCGACTAACCGCTTGAGTTATGGCGCGGCCTATCGTGGGACAGTTTGTGTAATAAGAACTTGCAAGGGATACCGCTGTAATCGGAGAAAATCTGCCACAAATCTCACATGATCTGATTAGGAAGTGAACCTGGGACCCCGCGGAGGGAAGCCTGAGATATGGCACGGCGTAAATTGCGTCTCATTTACAACATCCGGCCTCCTACTTTCCATACAAGCATCAGCATAAACAAAATTGACACTTTTAACGCCATTCGCCACGCGGATTGATGCATTTGACCT
>NW_019757909.1:0-291 GCF_002891405.2 Cryptotermes secundus | reverse complement strand
AAAAAAAACTCAGCAGAAGTGACGTATTTTCAGAGATATCACTACACAGATTGATGACCCTGTATTAGCCCTTTAAGGGCTGAATTTGTTCTAAGTAATATATAGAAATTCAGTTCGTCGCGGTAGCGTAGTTGGTTAAGGGACTATGCTACAACCCGGAAGGTCGCGGGTTCGATTCCAAATGAGGTCATTGGTTTTATAAATTGCTCTAATCCTTCCAGCTGGACTGTGGCCCTGGGGTCGACCCAGCCTCTAACAGAAATGAGAACCAGCAATCTTCCTGGGGGTAAA
>NW_019757908.1:0-291 GCF_002891405.2 Cryptotermes secundus | reverse complement strand
TCTACCCTGAAGATGGAGGCGATACGCTCCTCCGAAACGTCGGATCACACAAGATCTACACGGCGCCACGTCCCAGCAGACGGCATTTTCATAATCACCGCTGTGAAGACCTCAAATCTTGCTTAAAATAGATAGTTCAGTTGATTTCCTCATTAATTCATTCATATTCTCTTGTACTCTCTGAAGCACATAGGGCATTCGCGAAAGGCGTCTTTTCACTTCAGTTTCTCAATATTTACACAGTCGGTAAGACTCCTTGGACTGTGGATCAGCCTGTCGCAAGGACGCTAC
>NW_019757907.1:0-291 GCF_002891405.2 Cryptotermes secundus | reverse complement strand
GATTCATAATTTGGACTCTTCACCATATATTGTTAAGATGATGAATTTTTGTCATCCAGTATACTCCAGTGTGGAACTTTAATAATGTCATTTGTTACACTTTTGTACCTTGTGATGCCACGCTACAAACCATTTCACCACTGTACTTTTTATGTATGTTTTTTGTTTTACAGGAAAGAGTCAGACATTGCTTGTTGTAATCTCTTGAACCAAAACAAATATATCAGGTGACTGTATACCTTGACACAGAAGACTGACTTACTGAGACCTCGGTTCATTGCTGATGAATGA
>NW_019757906.1:0-291 GCF_002891405.2 Cryptotermes secundus | reverse complement strand
TTACGTACGAAAAGAAAGAATTTCAAAAATAAACGCTGAAGTGAAAATAAAAACTCATACCACATATTATTTTATTCTGAAAATAGAGGCAGCATTCTCATCCGTAACTTCAGCACTCACCGACCACTCAGGAGACCACATCTGGAATATTCAATGGATTTATAAGGACTACAGTCCACTAGAGTCCCTCCACGGACACTGCGTTAAGCAAACATGATCAGTAGTTAAGAACTAAAATATATGTCAAGAGTCGTGTGCAGTAGTAAGTCATTTGTCATAATGTAAAGGATA
>NW_019757905.1:0-291 GCF_002891405.2 Cryptotermes secundus | reverse complement strand
TGTCTCTGTCCTTAATTAAGCACTACGATATGAAGGCGTATGGGGAGTGGACGTACAGATCCACGTTTTCTTGACGTCGGCACTAGCTGAAGGTGTCAGCTTCACGCCCCGGCCAATTTATAACCATGGAAAGAGCCCCCGAATACCCACTGGATAGAAGGCTGAGGGGAGGAGAGAGCGGGTCTGGACGACGTGGATATAATTCTTGACCCTACCAGGACTCGAACTCCGACTACTCTGTTGTCTAGCCCGTAGCCAGTCGTTATACCAACTGCGTTATCCCGGCTCTTA
>NW_019757904.1:0-291 GCF_002891405.2 Cryptotermes secundus | reverse complement strand
CGACTAACCGCTTGAGCTATGGCGCGGCCCTTCGTTCTGGATAACGTGGAATTGAAGTATGTTGTTCTCCGGGATTTTCTTTGTATATTACCGTTCCACCATTGTTCAAGCCTCATCTGTCTCTGCGTCCTACAGGTGTGCGCTAACCTCGATTTTCCCCCGCTAATCACCACTGCACTATTGCCCCAAATCATTCATCACCGCCAACTGATGTATTCTATTGCTTCGGCTTTCCCCCGCTAATCATAATTCAACAATCTCTCCATACCCACTGACCACCGCCCCCAGAAG
>NW_019757903.1:0-291 GCF_002891405.2 Cryptotermes secundus | reverse complement strand
CCCCTCCACTATATTCCTTTTGGTATCATATGTTGACATACGCCAACGTCAGCTGACTTCCATTATCTCAATGATCTCAATGACCTCCATCATCCCAATAGCAGCATCGTTTACAAAGCCAAGTGCTGTCCTTATCGGTCATTACCACGGATCACTTAATGATCCCTACATAATCTCCAAGCGAATTGCCCATATTCGCAATCATGAACGGGGATATCAAATTGGACATTTATCAGCAATCCGAGAGAACGTTTACTATCAATCATCATAATCATCAGCATCATCAGTGAG
>NW_019757902.1:0-291 GCF_002891405.2 Cryptotermes secundus | reverse complement strand
ATCTACTGGGATATGTAGCACTGGCAGTCGGAGCACGAATGTGGTACATGCATGTTGGTGCTCAGTGCTGCGCGAGATGTTCTCAGTAGCACGTACAGGGGGACCCACCGCATGGCCTCCACGTTCACCTGACTTGAATCCTCTGGATTTTTCCCTGTGAGAACACCTAAATTTCCCTGTGTATGCAGCTCCTATTGACAGCGAAGAGGCACTTTATTGCACTGTGGATGTCTGTCAGAGTACCCTCAACTGCCCCGACATCTCTGAACGGTTGCTTCGGTCCATGTTGAG
>NW_019757901.1:0-291 GCF_002891405.2 Cryptotermes secundus | reverse complement strand
ATAGCAACGTTTCAGGATAACCTGCTAGCTCCATCTTCAGGGAAAAGAACACTTTACCTTAACCTGGAGGCAAAAGGGTTCTTCTGAATATTTATATCTTCAGAGAACATAACGTGCCCATCACATCTTCACCCGCTCAACGAAATCGTGGGTTCGGATCCAACTCAAGACAGGGATGTGTGTTGGTGTTTCTTGTGTTTGTGTTGTCCTGAACAACCGTCCAAGTAGTCACACCGACTGTCTATACAATCACTATTTCCAGACTAATTCTGGTGGGGAAGAGACCACGGG
>NW_019757900.1:0-291 GCF_002891405.2 Cryptotermes secundus | reverse complement strand
TATTGCGGATACAAAGTTATTATTCTAAGCCACAGTAAAGATAGTGACTATAATAAAATCATAAATTACATTTCTTATAAAGCAAATTAAGAGTCATCTGGTATGAGCGCTTGTGTGTTCAGTCTGCAACTCAGAAACCAAGGAACAGGGGAAACTGAAACTTGGCACACGTATTTAGGGAAACCTGAGGATGTGTATCTCTGGCGTACTTGCTTTAACTTACTGTTTACGGATTGCATGAAATAATTGACATATAAGCAATAATTCTATGCGGAAAGAAAGACGCGGAGT
>NW_019757899.1:0-291 GCF_002891405.2 Cryptotermes secundus | reverse complement strand
CGTGAATTGGCGTGATTTGACGTGACTCGACGTGACTTGGCGTGATTTAACGTGACTTGGCCTGACTTGACGTGCATTTACGTGACTTGGCCTGACTTGACGTGACTTGACGTGACTTGACGTGAGGCGAGGTGAGTTGGGGCGAGGCGAAACTGGGCGAGGCGTGGCTAGGTTAGGCTAAGCTATCCTAGGTTAAGTTAGGTTAGGTTAGTTTAGGTTTGCGCAGGAGCCTTATCCACTTCAATCAGTAAATGAGGGGTACCATTCCTGCTGTTAAGTGAGGTGAGGTGA
>NW_019757898.1:0-291 GCF_002891405.2 Cryptotermes secundus | reverse complement strand
TTTTTTTTTGTTTTTTGTATTTGTGTAAATCCTTGTAAGAAGAGGGTGCAAGGTGAAGTGCTAGTTACCATTGAATATGTTATTGTTGAATTTATATCTGAGTTCTTGTGGACAGAGAGAGTGGTGGGTATAATATAGATTGTTTTGGTCATAATAATGTGGAGTGTCAAGTGCAGTTCAAGTTCTGTAATGTGGCTTTATATTTTTGTGTGTAATATATACAGTGATGTGTAGTGTTGTCAAGATTGTAAAGATTTCCATTCCCCAAAAATGGATTCAGAAGTTTCCCAT
>NW_019757897.1:0-291 GCF_002891405.2 Cryptotermes secundus | reverse complement strand
CATATACACGGTGCCAAATCCCAGAAAACTGCTTTCTTCAATGTATGCATAGCCACAACATTTTTTGCAGTTTTCTCACTTTTGTTTAATTAAATTCTATAACCACAAGACTTACAGAAAGAAAGGAGTTGAACATAAAGTGTTGTGTCCCTTCATTTCTCGCTGCAACTTGAATTCGATATGTATTTTACACTCGCGTAAATATTTCGAGAGTCACGTGCTAGACGAGAAGACAAAATCTTCTGGACTTGAATGGTGGCAGGAGTTATTAAGAGAAACTCGACAGTAACT
>NW_019757896.1:0-291 GCF_002891405.2 Cryptotermes secundus | reverse complement strand
TTCCGGCTTGTAGTACAGTGCCTCAACCAACAACGTTACCGCATGCCCCATTTCATAAAATACAGGGATAAATTCAAGTTGCTATATAGATGAGTGCGCGCGCACATGCACACATACTCGTTGAGAATTAAATTGTACGTTTTGTAATTTCTCATGTATGTTTTCATAGCACAGTACTTACTTCCCCTGCTACTTTCCGTACATCTTACCAGTCTCATACTTTAACAACTGATGCACCGAAGCCGAAATTTCTGGCCATCTTCCATGAATAACACACGTAAATAATCAATT
>NW_019757895.1:0-291 GCF_002891405.2 Cryptotermes secundus | reverse complement strand
AAAAATTTAAGGGAATATTTACACAGGTATAGGTAGAGCTATCCCTGTAACAGGCTGTGGAGGCCCATAGGGTTCTGAAACAGTAATGCTCCCACATTTTCTATACAATCAGCTCACAGATGGCACTGAGATTATCAGTCTTAATCGCCGGCCGCCCCTTACTTCCAGAAAGATATCTGGTATTCATTTTTGTTAGAGGCTGAGTCGACTAAAGGGTCACAGTGCGGCTGGAAATATTAGGTCAATTGAAAAATTCATTACCTCATCGGGAATAGAACCCGGCACATTCCG
>NW_019757894.1:0-291 GCF_002891405.2 Cryptotermes secundus | reverse complement strand
CATGCCCTCTACAAAGAAATTACATGAAAATTCAGCAGACGCCTTGTAAGAGAGACCGGGGAACTGCTGCAAAGCTCATAAAATTGAATCCATGTAACAGTAGTCGACAGATACATAAAGCAAAAGCTCGCTTCATTGTATTTGTTCAACGATTCAAGTGGGCGATACTGAAGAGAAATCGCAATATAGTCATCTGTGGGCCCCGAGTTTAGCCTCTCGCCAGAGCGGCCGAACGGTATTTCTATAACTCTCAGATGAGCGTGCTATAGAATCACTCTTTTCTTTGTTATC
>NW_019757893.1:0-291 GCF_002891405.2 Cryptotermes secundus | reverse complement strand
TTGCGTTGCTAACTTGCCAGCTTTGCGTTGCTATCTTGCCAGCTTCGCATTGTGAGCTTGCCAGTTTTGCGTTGCAATCTTGCTAGATTAGCATTGATAGCTTGCTAGCTTTCCGTTCCTTGTTTTCTTGCTTGCTTTACGTTCCTTGCTTTGTAGTTTTGCGTTGCTAGATTGCTATGTTAGCGTTGCAAGCGTGGTAGCTTTGCGTTGCTATCTTGCTAGAATTCGATGTTAGCTTGGTAGCTTTGCTTTGTTGCTTGCTAGCATTGCGTTGCTAGCTTGCTAGCTTTG
>NW_019757892.1:0-291 GCF_002891405.2 Cryptotermes secundus | reverse complement strand
GGATTGAACCCTATGGCCTGTCCCCATCCAAAATTAGAATTGTTTCTTCTTCACGTATACCAACCGGCTCTGGGACTCAGCCAGCCTCCTATCCAACGGGTACCTGGGGGCTCTTTCCCATGAGGTAAAACGGCTGGGACGTGAAGCCGACCACTCATCTGCAATCCGAGATCAAGAGAATGTGGATCTACATATCCACTCCCCCATACACCTTCATGGCATAGTGGTTAATTAGTTAAGTTTTTCTTTCCTTGGCGCTACAGCCCCAGTGGGCCTAGGCCTTCCTCCATG
>NW_019757891.1:0-291 GCF_002891405.2 Cryptotermes secundus | reverse complement strand
GCCTATACATGCGTAAATACGGTAATTAAGCACAGGGACAATTTTCCCTTTGTATTAAAACGGATCTTTAAAGTAATGAGGTGGGAAGGTGCAGACCGAACCCATTCGGTTCAGTAGAGGCACAAGCGTCGTGTACTTCTGGACACGAAAATGAAGCTTCTGGTTCCACAAACGGCAGGAGTTTCGTCGGCAGCTGAGGGGCTATTATCTTCTCAAGGAAGATGCTGTTCGATGGACTTAATTAGTTTATTAATTATGGACAATATATATATACACAACTATTAATCGGAG
>NW_019757890.1:0-291 GCF_002891405.2 Cryptotermes secundus | reverse complement strand
GCTTCGGTCCTCAGAGACCATCATCAGAGGGACATCGATACAGTTCTGAAACCACTATTACAATAGGTGTTCTGAGTGATAAAAAATATATATACATACAATGCTGACAATACACAAAAGGATAAAAAAATCCATAGTTTTCACAACTACAGCGGCTGTCTTAATATATTAAAATGAGGAAGAACTGAAAAAAGAAAAATCTTCACGAGTCACACTGGACGAAACTGTTTTATCTTTTTATAATACTGTTAGTGTGACGGACCAGAGTGAAACAAATCAAATGATCATAAA
>NW_019757889.1:0-291 GCF_002891405.2 Cryptotermes secundus | reverse complement strand
CTTCCAGTGAGAATTCATACCAGCTATTCCCATTGCTCTACTACTACTGCACATTTATTACAATTTTCTTTAAATGGAACTTGTACATAGTTTTGGGTGTGACACAAATTGCACTCCTTCTTAAATTTGACCTTATGCGTTTCACAGTTTAAAATAACTGACACGATAATATAATTCAGAATAATAACAGAATTCAGAATGGTTATATGAAGTAATATAACAATAAAATATAAAGCTTTAACAAGATTAGATGCATACTCACATTTCACGAATAATATTCTGAACGTTTCT
>NW_019757888.1:0-290 GCF_002891405.2 Cryptotermes secundus | reverse complement strand
AGTACAAGGGACTTAGTCCCACCCCACTAGCAATAAAAAGAATTATACCTCCAGTCCCCATGCGTCTTCATGAAGTAATGCTTAAGCACAAGGATGACTTTGCCTGCCTAAGGCAGTTTATCAGTGTTCTAGGCTTTCACGTGAGACTGAGGAAACAATTTCCTGGCCGCCGCCACGTCATACAAATGGATGAGTGATGAATCATAACAAGACATTTCTGTAGATAAGAGCTTTCCGTTCGTGTCCTCCTCCCCAAACCCTGCAGGTGAAATAAAGGTAAAGTTGTCCCT
>NW_019757887.1:0-291 GCF_002891405.2 Cryptotermes secundus | reverse complement strand
GCAAAATGAGCATAGAGCATGCATTCTCTTCGGTCGTTATCATGTAATTACATCTGAATATTTTATCGAACAGCAAACCACTGTAACTATACCTTTCCTTGATTCTCTTATAACCATTCCAGTAGCCTAGAAAACATTTTAATGCATGTGAGTTCTGTGGTTTTCAATACTGTGACTGTGAAGAATGCTGGCTTCTGGGTTGAAATGTACAGACGTTTCGAAGAATTGCTGATACCTCTTCTACCCTGAAGACGGAGAGAGAATGTTTCTCCGAAGATTTTGTTCATTTCT
>NW_019757886.1:0-291 GCF_002891405.2 Cryptotermes secundus | reverse complement strand
ATGGAACAACAGCAAGCATTCTCCTGGTTTAGTCTCCTCGTACTGTTTCTTGAATATAATTACTTTCTGTTTGTTACTGTCTTTTTCAAGTATTCTAAACTTGTCGGATTATTTAAGGATTTATTAACCTAATTTGTTATGTGGAGGTATTCAATTCTAGAAGAATTCCGTATAACAATTATCTCCTAGTTAAGTCATAGGCTTTCTTCATGCCAGTAAATAACTGGGCAAATGATAATTGTACTTAATAAATAAGAAGGGCCACGCCATAGCTCAAGCGGTTAGTCGCTG
>NW_019757885.1:0-291 GCF_002891405.2 Cryptotermes secundus | reverse complement strand
TTCATTTAATGTTTTCTTAGGATGGCTATGGAGCTTAGTATCTTGACATTTCCTTGTATTATCTTGTTAAATTATGTTAAGTCCTTAATCATGTCCCTCCACAATCTGATTATAACCGAGTTGATGGATTTGTAGTCTATACTCAAGCTTACGCTAACACATTTGCTTTTGTCACCCGTTGGTGTTCAACGACCAATAGAGGAAATCTCTATGCTATAATGTTAATTTTCATTTAATATTATTCCAACCAGTTTTAAATATCTGTTTAATATACTTTTAAAGTGGTATAAA
>NW_019757884.1:0-291 GCF_002891405.2 Cryptotermes secundus | reverse complement strand
CTTATGTTTTGGGCTATAGTTAGAGAGGATCGTGTCGTAAGTTAAGCTTCACCTTCATGCCTCATTGCGCCTCCATTGTGTGATGTATATGCACGGGGAAACATTATTTTTACCTCTGTACATGTCCACTCCCTTGCTCCAATAAGGATAATCCCTGCAACAGGCCGTGAAGGCCCATAAATTTGTGAGACGTCGAGGCTCCCACATTTTGTCTACACAATCTGCTCACAGATTGCGGTAAGGTTGTTATCCTTACGCGCCGGCTGCTCTTTACCCCCAGGAAGATTCCTG
>NW_019757883.1:0-291 GCF_002891405.2 Cryptotermes secundus | reverse complement strand
TACTCTTACAGGGCTATGGTATGGGCAGGAAGAGTTGGGATATCCAGCACTATTGATTCTGCTAGAATGCTGCACTATACATTTTTGTGCAGTAGAAAGTGATTTCACTACAGGTGAACAGATTTGCAGTTCCATGTAGCTCAGATTCTGCAGCACAATTACTCCCACAACCTCCTGATTCTTCATTACCATTTCAGGTAAGCGCTATATGCGTCTCATGAATGCAGTGGCAAATAATGAGGACTAGTTGTCCCCAGAACCCAGTTGTAATCAAACAAACGTCATTGTCAT
>NW_019757882.1:0-291 GCF_002891405.2 Cryptotermes secundus | reverse complement strand
CCACTGATGATACTCTGACAGGCCCTGTAGAGGAATGGTGATGGTCTTAATCTTAATCTTCGGATTGCGGTAGGTCAGAAGGCCACTGGCTCCTCAGTCTTGTTCTTGCATTTTGTGGGTTGCTGATTTCTACAGCTAGTCTGTTGTTGTGTCCGAGTATGCTTTGATGATAGTGTTGACAATCTATGTATTTCTTCTATGTAAAAATAAAGGTATCTCTGTAACAGGCCGTGGAAGTCCATAGGGTTGTGAGATGTTGAAGATCCCACATTTTCTAGACAATATGCTCAC
>NW_019757881.1:0-291 GCF_002891405.2 Cryptotermes secundus | reverse complement strand
GTAGCGCCGGGAATCGAATCCGGACCTCTGGATCTGTAGCCAGGAGCACTGACCACTTGATCACAGAGGCGGTCATTCTAAACATAAACACATACTTATTTACAGAGCTCTTGTAAGTGCATTGTATGATAGAGAACAAAATAATTACAAGACAAAAACATTTTCTTAATAAATCTAGAGTATTTAACGATTTTAAATAAAATAATAAATTTAATTGAATTGTCTATTCTGCCTGAAGGTTAGGCGTACACAGAAATGATGTGGTATTATCGATGGAACAACTATTATGGA
>NW_019757880.1:0-291 GCF_002891405.2 Cryptotermes secundus | reverse complement strand
TTGGTTGCAAAGCCCGGTCTCCCGCTCAGAGGACATAGAAAAATGTGAGATGCTAAGAGTAGAGACCAAGGCGCATGTCCATCCGTGCCCAGACGACTTCTCACAGTGGGGTACCGGAATTAGACAGGCGCAAGATACATACAGCATGCACTAACGATACTAAAGACGCATGCAAAATACTGGACACGCATGAGTGGGAAATAGCTCTCACCAGACATGTGCATAGTTGGGTAAATAATATTAAAACGAATCTTGGAGAAACAGCTGTGTGAACAGCTGGGTTAGGCTGAT
>NW_019757879.1:0-291 GCF_002891405.2 Cryptotermes secundus | reverse complement strand
CAAGGACAAACTAAGAGTGTTCAATTTCAAGTAACTGAAGAAAATGATAAAAAGTTTGTTCATCCCAAGGATATGAGTTTTACAAGCAATGAATTGACTAAAGAAGATTGCGGGAGTAACTTGGTTTTGACAGAGCCTGTTTGAGAGAGAGTTTGAGAGAGTCGAGGCAGCGTGCGTAGACTAGGGGTGCAGTGGGGTATTGGCGGAAGAAGATGATGTAACCTTCAGCGCGGCAGACTGCAATCACATTCAAGAACCGAGCGAGACGAGATGTGCAGACCCCAGGGATAT
>NW_019757878.1:0-291 GCF_002891405.2 Cryptotermes secundus | reverse complement strand
TCCGCGTGTTTAGGTCCGTTTTGTTTCTGAGAGGCAACGAGAAGACCTCGTCAACCCCGTCCCTGGTTGTTTCAACCTTCAAAACATTTATTATCCTCATCAGCATCAAAGTCTGGACCTTTCGATCTGTCCCGTTCCACTGCAAGGCAGGTTCATCCTTCCAGCGTAACTTCGGGAATCCAATGGATCTTCAATCCATTACCTGCTTTGTAATGCGTTCAGGTTCATTCTTTCAACATGTATCTAGTTAAGTGTATTATTGTAGTTTCTGTTATTTAAATCGATTATATT
>NW_019757877.1:0-291 GCF_002891405.2 Cryptotermes secundus | reverse complement strand
CAGGTCGTAACTACAAATAATTATTACACTCTTGCAGATTTACACAATTTACAATCACTCCACATTAATCTTCTCGGTCTAGTCTTCACTACCCGCTTGCTGGAAACGGAACTATAAAAGTCTCACTAAATTTCACACTCCCAAACCAACTGCACTATAGCACACATAAAGTCTTCACAGGTCGACGAACTTTTCGTAGCTGTCTCCTACCGAGGACTCAGAACTCATAAGTGAACTGTCAAAGTGAAAGTCACATTGCGACTGACGGTCGGTCAGTCTGTCTGTCTTGGT
>NW_019757876.1:0-291 GCF_002891405.2 Cryptotermes secundus | reverse complement strand
GCCTCATTACATGTCCGCTCCTTACGAGAGACAAGCGGCATCTGACTCAAACCGCAGAATCAGCACTTATGCGCCAGCTGAAGAGAGAGACAGGAAGCATAGCAGAGAGAGAAGTTGTTGGGGCAGGTGATGGTTGTCCGTCAGCACTAAATACGACAGAGATGGACACGTTAAGTGAAGAACAGCACAGTTATTCACTACGACCCAGAGTTCAGCGTAATTATAAAGAATAAAGACGGCCGGATGCCGAAACAAGTGCAGAGGTAACGGAAACTGACGTACCTCCTATGT
>NW_019757875.1:0-291 GCF_002891405.2 Cryptotermes secundus | reverse complement strand
CGTTAGCTGCCGTCATGGGTTAGCCGCGAGCAGGTGCCATCCAGTTAGGACAGGAGTATGAACACAGAGGAGTACCCGTTGTCGAGAGGCGTTGCCAGGCAACGACTAGTGAAGACACAGAAGACTTCTATGTGTCCTGCAGTATAGTTATCTGTAGTGCTAGTAGATCCGTGAAACTGTTGCAACTGTCACTAGCTGATTTACTTATATAGCTTTTCAATAAATCCAATTAGCAATTCAAACCCTGTGAATATGTGGGCCTCCTGCTAGAAGCTATCTACTGCACAGTGT
>NW_019757874.1:0-291 GCF_002891405.2 Cryptotermes secundus | reverse complement strand
AGGTGGGAACGTTACTCCTAGACTACGGAGGCCGCTTTTTAGAGCAGTGGTTATGGGATATAATGTCATGTAGTCCGTTGAAATTCAGGCGACGTTTCGGAGGAACATGTCGAGGAATAAGTCGAGCAAGAAAGCAGGCCGCAAGCAGAGCTGGTTTCTCGTTCTGCTTGTTATTCAACCCTGAAGACTGAGGCTACGTGTTCCTCCTAAACGTCGGTTGACTTGCAACAGACTGCACGGCGTTGTATCTCAGAAGAGAACATTCTTTATACTAACTTTAATAAACGTTTA
>NW_019757873.1:0-291 GCF_002891405.2 Cryptotermes secundus | reverse complement strand
GCTGTATGTTCTCAGTGGCAGCTACGGGAATAAAGAGAGAGAGAGGAGAGATGAGATGATGACGTGTGTTCTTGTAGGGAACTGGACAGGAACAGGTTACTGTTTTCGCCTAGAGGGACAGAGGAATACCATGAGAAAATCTCAGGATAATGTGTGTCGTGACCAAAGTTGGAATCGAGCAACTCCGGCGTACAAGCCAAGAGCCTTACCATTTGGGCCAACTTGCCCTTCACAAAATGGTGGATTGGGAAAATTAAATTACTCAAAATTTATGATGATGATAAGAAGAAT
>NW_019757872.1:0-291 GCF_002891405.2 Cryptotermes secundus | reverse complement strand
CATTTAACAAAGAAAATCAGCTGGAAAAATGGTTTCAGGAATTCAAGTGAAATACTCAAATGACGGTGAGGTTACCATAAGATACTTCCTAGGTTTCGTTAAAAGTATGGCAGGGAGTCAGTAAATAGGCCACAGATGGATGCAGAATGTAAAACACGTGATATTCGAACCACGAAAAATCATTTATTTCTAGACATATCCTTCGCCAACATTGATACACTTGTTCCATCGCTTTACCAATACGTCGAAACCCGCAGCATACAAGTCTTTTGACTGTTGTCTCAGCCACTT
>NW_019757871.1:0-291 GCF_002891405.2 Cryptotermes secundus | reverse complement strand
ACAGAAGCAGGGTTTTGTATATGATATTGTGTCGGGGGAGAGAAATGCAAGGTTAAAGGGAGGGCACTAACCCTTAGGCTGGGGGGTGGGGGGTTGTTATGTTAGTCAGTCATGGCCTGTGTAGTCTTGTGGATCTGGCATCATGTGCAGCTGCAGCAAGGTCTATATTGGCAGACGGGCCGCTCCGTGGACATGAGGTTGAAGAAGTATCAGCTGCACATCCGTCTCGAACATCCAGACAAGTCAGCCGTAGCTGAACACAGCATCTATCTGGGACACCGCATTCAGCTT
>NW_019757870.1:0-291 GCF_002891405.2 Cryptotermes secundus | reverse complement strand
GCGAAGGCATACCAGCCTGAGACTTATCGGGTGCTGTGGTGATTTGTTAAATGTGTAAATCCGTGACTAGTACCGTTACTTGTAGCTACAAGAGTCCAATCCAAACCTCTTGTCTGATCACTATCACATGGCAGTATTTTGGCCAGATAAATTAATGTCTTTAGTATAATTAGATTTCTACGGGTTTTTTAAAATATGATCTTGGATCTTACAATTGGGCCTAAGATGTGAAAACAACTAAATTTTACAGGTTAGAATTTTTCCCACGTTTTTCTGCTGCGTTTGATGAGC
>NW_019757869.1:0-291 GCF_002891405.2 Cryptotermes secundus | reverse complement strand
AGCTGTTTACTGAGCTCATAGCGCTGCCTCCCAATGTCTTTCGCATTAAATGCTGTCATTTAGGGGCTTATGAACTCTAGTGGCCATTTCGTTTCATTAGGTTTGGAAAAATTTTAGTAATGGCCAATATTTTTTCTTCCTCGGACACTGCACCACTCACCTCTGTGATAATCTGCTGTACTGCGTTGACTACTCTCAATATATTGTCGAGAGATGGACTCTTTACATGAGGAGTCTGAACTGACTGATGTAACGTCTTTACTCGGCGCCGGTGGGAGGTGGCAGGTCCCG
>NW_019757868.1:0-290 GCF_002891405.2 Cryptotermes secundus | reverse complement strand
AAATTGGTAGGAATGTGGACGAAAGTGGTCGTAGCCTATTTTAAAGTTCTATCCCGTAATTTATCTGGGAGGTAACAAGGTAAAGTTGTCCCTGTGCTTAACTAATTAAGTACTACTACATGAAGGCGTATGGGGAAGTGGAAGTATATATCCACATTTTCTCGACCTCGGCATTTGTTGGAGGTCACCGGTCGGCTTTACGCCCCGGCCGCTTTACCCACGGTACCCATTGGATAGGAAGCTGTGTGGGCCCCAGAGCCAGTCTGGACGACGTGGAGAAGAGAAAATTC
>NW_019757867.1:0-291 GCF_002891405.2 Cryptotermes secundus | reverse complement strand
TTGCCTAGCAACGATGCGCGGGGTTACACATACAGCTACACAGACTGACGGGAAGAATTTATGGAAGGACGCCATTGAGATAGCTAAGTACCATGATATATACATACCAAGTTTCATAAGAATTGGTTCAGGCATTCAAATGTTGATAGGCGGGATATACATGCATGCATAGGCACACAGACACTCAGAAAGCAAGGCGATTTCTTAGGCCTACTTTAATTTCTGCCAGAATAAGGAAAGTACACTATCAACAACAAAGAAGAGATACTGGCATGACAATTACATTCAATT
>NW_019757866.1:0-291 GCF_002891405.2 Cryptotermes secundus | reverse complement strand
CCACCGCGGCGGCCCGGGTTCGATTCCTGGTCTGGTCAAGTGGGAATTCAACTTACGTTTCGGAGAGATATGTAGCTTCCATTTTCAGGGTTAAAGAGTAAGGCAAGCAAGCTTAGTGTTGGTTTCTTCCTAGTCTAACTTTTGAACCCTGAAGAGGTAAGCGGCGTTATACTCCGAAACGTCTCTTGGCTTTCAGAGGGCTGCAAGGCATATATTCCAGAAAACTGAACTGTTTTAATAACTGCTGTAAGAAACTAAAATAACTTTATTGTTTCAATATATTTTAGTGCA
>NW_019757865.1:0-291 GCF_002891405.2 Cryptotermes secundus | reverse complement strand
TCAGAGTAAGTAAGGTGTGTGTTACAGAACTGGAATAAAGACAAGGGTCAGCACCACTTCCAACAGTGCTGTTAAAAACGCTGATCTCAGTATAATGAACACAAAGCCTACTTCCCTTACTTCCCTACAGCACAGACTCCCAATATTATAAATCCTGTGCTGTTAATGGCTTATTTCGGTTATGGAGATGTACAATTCAGGGGGATGCAGTAGCACAGTCAGTTCAGGCCCTATGCTACAAGCTGTGTGGTCGCAGTTCAACCCCTGATGCAGTCATTGGATTTTTCAATT
>NW_019757864.1:0-291 GCF_002891405.2 Cryptotermes secundus | reverse complement strand
TATGGGCCTCCACGGCCTCTTACAGGGATACCTTTACTTACTTTACCGTACTATGAAAATATTATTTATAGGACATACATAGTGATATACCCGTTAAGTAAAATTTAGGAATATTTTCAAAATACGAAATAACGATGTTTGAAGTTATAGAATCCCATTCCTCTCTGACTACTTGATGGAAATAAAGCATGAAAGAAACGGCGCAGTTCAAGTTTCTTTGCATTCTACAGATTTTCTTTGGGCTAAACCGAAATATGCAGCTCCTCTGCTACGTCACCGCGGGGGATGGGG
>NW_019757863.1:0-290 GCF_002891405.2 Cryptotermes secundus | reverse complement strand
GTGAGCCGATTGTCTAGATGTGGGAGCCTCGACGTCTCACAACCCCATGGCCTTCCATGGCCTGTTACAGGGATATCTTTACCTCTTCTAACTAAACGGTACCAGCAGCATTATACTCGTATATGATGAAGACAGTGACCGCACGGTCTAAGGCATGAACTGTCTTCTCTCGCTCGAACTCTGGGACCGTCGAATGGAATCCCACTCAAGGCATTGATGTCTGTGTGCCTTTATTCTGAGTTTGAGTTGTTCTGTGTGTAGGCAGCGGCCTTCCGACGGGCTGATCCCCG
>NW_019757862.1:0-291 GCF_002891405.2 Cryptotermes secundus | reverse complement strand
GTTTCCCACACAGCGGAATGGAATGCAGCACTGGCATTCTAACATCGAGTTTCCACGGTTACAACGAATTCTTCAAAGCATTGTACAACAATGCCAAAACCAAACTGTTGAGAAAGGTGTTCCTTAAGCGGTCTGCAAAAGGATTATTTAAGGGGGTTGAATGTTTTAGACAGATAGATGAGTTCTAGAAGTTGCAGAGAACAACTCAGTTTGCATTTGACTATTGCAGAAGCAGTAATTGTGATACTGAAAGTGACAATAATTGTACTCGCTAGTGTAAAAGTGAGCGTT
>NW_019757861.1:0-291 GCF_002891405.2 Cryptotermes secundus | reverse complement strand
TTTTTTTTGTTTAAAATACGAAAAGTAGGCTAATATAATAATCGGAATTATAATGGGCACGTGATAATTCGTTATTCTCTTACTGAAGAGTTTTATTTTCGTTGATATAACGCCGTGTAGTCTGTTGAAAATCACCGGGTTATTTTCGACCGACTACACGGCGTTAAAAGCCCACCCTAGCAGATAGAACTGTTCGGAACCACCGCTGCGAGAAGTGAAACCCTGCAAGTCTCATTCTTAAATATACTTGTGTTACAGTATGCTTCTGTAATTCTCGCTTATCTCATTGTC
>NW_019757860.1:0-291 GCF_002891405.2 Cryptotermes secundus | reverse complement strand
CCTTCCGGCTTGTAGCACAGTGCCTCAACCAACTGCGCTACCGATCACTGTAATATACATGTACATTATTCGATTTCTCTTTTCCATGATCTTTCTCGAGTTATTTATTGTTGACGCGGCCTGTCGAGCACATTTGCCCTGCAGCTTCAGTTTCTTCAATTTAATTTTAAAGCCAAATCTTTTATTTCCTATAAAAAGGAAAAGTTGTCCTTATGCTTAACTAATTAAGAACTATGCCTTGAAGACGTATGGGGGAATGGATGTATAGATCCACATTTTTCTGACCTCGGC
>NW_019757859.1:0-290 GCF_002891405.2 Cryptotermes secundus | reverse complement strand
AAAAAAACAGCACTAAACACACAGAACTAAAGAGAACGCACTAAAAACAAACATTGAAATGGCTGCTAATAAAGCTAGGATGAAAATATCCAATGAAGCAAATTAACAACAACGTGCCTAAGGGCTCAAGCGGTTAGTTCCTGGCTTCCCACCATGGCAGATCTGGTTCGGTCAAGTAGGATTTCTGGTAGACAAAGTGCCGCTGGGGCAGGTTTTGTCCAAGTACTTCGGTTTCCCCTGACAACCTCCATTCCACCAACTGCTCCACAATCACCCTCACCTATCATCTG
>NW_019757858.1:0-291 GCF_002891405.2 Cryptotermes secundus | reverse complement strand
G
This sequence comes from Cryptotermes secundus, assembly GCF_002891405.2. Classification (NCBI taxonomy): domain Eukaryota; kingdom Metazoa; phylum Arthropoda; class Insecta; order Blattodea; family Kalotermitidae; genus Cryptotermes; species Cryptotermes secundus. The sequence goes on along the minus strand of NW_019757858.1, from coordinate 290 downwards.
CTCAGACTTAATTGCGTCGAATAATACTGTGACATGTAGACCCATTGTCAAGTAACATCTGTGTAAACAGTACAACAGACGTTGCTAGGAAACAGGCCTGTGGACATGTCGTTTCCCTGCCAACGATAACAGACAATAAAGGAAGCGGTGTTTTCTGTGTGGTCAGTGCCGGGGCTATGTAATGAGTACTATTACGAGGATGACCGTGCTGTCGAGGACCAGCAGTATTTGTAAACGAGAGAGCCGTCATCTCGTCAAAGAGGGTTCACCACATCAGCTAAACAGAAACC
>NW_019757857.1:0-291 GCF_002891405.2 Cryptotermes secundus | reverse complement strand
CGAACGCAGCTAACAAATGCTGTGAACATTTGGTGAAGTACAGATGCTGGGTAACGACAGTAAAACATCAGAATAACATTAAAATCCAACTGAAATCAGCCTGTTTCGCTCTTCACGTAAATTAACTGGATTTCGAATGGAGGCTGATGCCACGTACATTCAAATATACTGTCACGTGGTAGCGTGACTATAAGCGGACTTCGGTTTGAGAGCGGGATTAATTCGACCCTTTGATACAGAGCGTGACTATAGTTTACAGTTCACTCTTTTAAACATACACACACACACACA
>NW_019757856.1:0-291 GCF_002891405.2 Cryptotermes secundus | reverse complement strand
ATAATGAAAAATTTAATAGAAAATTTTAATGGATTTTAATTAGTTGTTTTTATGTTGTTTTTAAGTGGACTGCAGCGTGCTTTCTTTTAGCGCATATTAGAGCAGTGTAGCAGTTTTGATACATTAAGACACCTAATAATGGCCATCTATGGCCGAAAGATGTTGTGTTAAGTGTTAAATGGTGCGTGGGAACTCCCCACATTCACGCCAGGGAGGCATAGCATGTTGCTGGAATTGGTCTGAGGTGGGCCATATGTTGCTGGAATTGGTTGTAGGCTCCCACCAGCATTT
>NW_019757855.1:0-291 GCF_002891405.2 Cryptotermes secundus | reverse complement strand
CATGGCAACAACAGGACCTTGTTTGGGTTTTCCCCTATACCAAGTTAACAGCAGAACATAGTTTGAGTTTTCCTCCACATCATGGGAACAGAAGAATATATTTTGTGTTTCCCCTATCTCATGGCAACAAGAGGACATAGTTTGAATTTTCGTACATATCATGCAACAGCAGAAATTTTTCCGATTTTTCCATTCTCATGGCAACTGCAGAACATTTTTTTAGTTTTCCCATATAATGGCAACAGCAAAACATATTCTGTGTTTTCCCACATATTATGGCAACAGCAGAAC
>NW_019757854.1:0-291 GCF_002891405.2 Cryptotermes secundus | reverse complement strand
TCCAAATATTCGGCCGTAAATGAACGCAATAAACTGTTCTATATTCGAAATTAAAGCAGTCATTAGGGTGTGACCATTCTGACATAGTGCGGAAACTCTCCAAACCTTTCGCTGCTTGGAGAAGTAATCTTTCATGGGGATGCGCATACAGGCAACTCCATTTCTGTTTTGCTTCCGCTAACTGCTAGTAAAGAAACAGAGTGTGGGGGTGTGGAAGAGACTAATCTGGCCCAGTTGTGAGCTCTTCAGGTTCCATAACAGGTTGGAATTTTCTGACAAGCTGGGAGAAAG
>NW_019757853.1:0-290 GCF_002891405.2 Cryptotermes secundus | reverse complement strand
GAATGTTGATCGGTCCGTTGACCAGTTGCAACGGGCTATTATCTTTTCCTTTTATCGGAATTATCCGTCGAGGACCAGTCGCGAACCAAGGAGTGCGCCTTGCTGGAGTTAACAGCTGAGTGGGCTTAGAACCAAAAAGAGGGGGCTGTTTAATACAGCTAAAACAACAGGGCAGTGGGACAATTACAAGGAAGCCCTTACCAGTTATAACAAAGGAATAAAGAACGCCAAGCGATCCTCATGGGGGAGGCACTGCCAGGAGATCAATGATGTACCAGGCGGTGCCAGAC
>NW_019757852.1:0-290 GCF_002891405.2 Cryptotermes secundus | reverse complement strand
GCACTGATCTTGATATCAGTTGTGTTGTGATGGTTGTAATAAAGAGGTTGTATAGTGTAGCACAACGGGATGCATGAAATGAAAATACTCTAATATAGTTACCCACTTAATACATCTTAGAAATGGTCTGCCAAGTAGTCCATATACGCGTACTCTAGGCCAACTGTCGTTGCTCTTTGCCTTTAAAGAAACTTACGTACCACAGATGTATAACTAGGCACATAACTGTGTGATCGTCTATAGCGGGCATGTCCAACTTCAAACAGGTTGTGATCGACTTTTAGTGTCAA
>NW_019757851.1:0-291 GCF_002891405.2 Cryptotermes secundus | reverse complement strand
GTAGTCATGAGTCTTGTGTTAAAGTGGTAAATGAATCCAAACTCCAATCCAAAATCCTGTCGAGGGTCACTCTATCATGTGATAATATGGTATACGTAAGTTTTATTAAAATTTTGTACACATACTCCAGTCTTGGTTGAAACTGGATAATGGTAATGAATACTTTACATGAAGGCCTATGTGTGTTTCTTCATGCATCTTGAATATAATTGGCTAAATTTGAATTAAAGGTTCTTTGAATACAGTTGTAGAGAGACCTGAAATAAGCATTTCATGTCAAATGTATTTTTT
>NW_019757850.1:0-290 GCF_002891405.2 Cryptotermes secundus | reverse complement strand
GGAATTTCTTTTTTGAAACAAAATGACTGGTGGGACGCAAGATTCAAAACGTTAATTCAAAGAACAGCGTTCATTCTCTCCATACAAGAAAATCATCACTCATTATAAAAACTTGCTCCAACTCACCTCTGTCGAGTATTTATTGCAAATCTTGACAGTCGTGTTGTACTGGTTGCAAGGGACCCCACCTGTGGAACTGAGAGGATGCAGTGTTTCAACTTGAGAGGGTAGGGCCTGCATGTGTTGTCGCAACGAGCAAGCAGCTGTCTGGAGCGTCTCAAGGATGTCAC
>NW_019757849.1:0-290 GCF_002891405.2 Cryptotermes secundus | reverse complement strand
GCAACGCAAATCTAGTAAGATTGCAACGGAAAGCTAGCAAGATAGGGACGCAAATCTAGCAATCTACCAAGCTTGCAACAAGAGCTAGCAAGCGAGGAAAGAAAATCTAGCAAGATAGCATCACATATCCTGCAAGCTAGCAACGTCAACCTAGCAAGTTAGCAAGGCAAAGCTAAGAAGCTAGCAACCCAAAGCTAGCAAGCTATCAACGCAAAGCTACCTGGATAGCAACGCAAAATTAGCAAGCTAGTAACGCAAAGCTAGCAAGCAATAAAACGCAAAGCAAGCAA
>NW_019757848.1:0-290 GCF_002891405.2 Cryptotermes secundus | reverse complement strand
GGATAGGTAGAGGAGGACCCACTGCGTGGCCTCCACGCTCACCTGTCTTGAATCCTCTGTATTTTTACCTGTGGACACACCAAAATGCAGCTCCTGTTGACAACGAAGAGGCACTTCACAATCGAATTGTGGATGCCTTTCAGACCGTCCTCAATACCTCGGCATGTCGACGCCAACATTGAATCTTATGGCGGACTGTTTGACCACTTGCTGTCAGTGTGCTGTTTATGCTTTAACTCGCCAATTATATGTTTCCGGGCATATGTTAAATAGGCATGTTTTTCTTGTTT
>NW_019757847.1:0-290 GCF_002891405.2 Cryptotermes secundus | reverse complement strand
GCTCTGTCTCGGAAACCGTTCGGAATAGGACACACGTACATATACAGATTTTTCCCTTATAATGACAGAATTTTGATCATTCCTCCTGGGACACTCCGTGTAGTCCAAATTACTGACAGGATCGTTAAAATATACCACAAAGGTAATGAAGGCTATGGAGGAGTAGAGAGATCTCAGCACTGGATGAAGTCAGTGATCAGCTTCACGCCCCGCCCGCTTTACCCCCAAGGAAAGCTCCGTCGGTTCCCATTGAATAGGAGGCTGGGTGGATGCCAGAGGCGGCCTGGACA
>NW_019757846.1:0-290 GCF_002891405.2 Cryptotermes secundus | reverse complement strand
GTTTCGGTCGGATTGGCCATCTTCAGAAGGACACAATCAGCATTACCTTACTTAACGAATACACAGAGCTGCTTACACTAAGAGCAAAGTGTCACACCGAGAGTGAAGGTTGAAGTTTCCTAAATGTTGACTGTGTCCTTCTGAAGATGGGCAATACCACCAACACATATTAAGGACGATGAAAAATTGAAATACAACTTTTATTTATCAATCAATCAATCAATCACACTGGACGGTATTGCGAATCATTTCAAACCATTGCTAGTGTGATGGACCAGGATGAGAGGCAA
>NW_019757845.1:0-290 GCF_002891405.2 Cryptotermes secundus | reverse complement strand
GACTGACCGACCGTCAGTCGCAATGTGACTTTAACTTTGACTTTCAAATTCGGTTCAGTCGTAAGCGGGCGGAGTGAATTGAAACGAGGAGTACAGGAGAGTACAGGAGGTCGGTCTGTGAAGATTTTGCGTGTGAAACTGAAGACCTTATGTGTGCGGTAGCACAGTGATATTGGGAGAGAGTGATTCAGTGAGACTTGTATAATACGTGAAGACCACTGTAGATAGAATATTAGCGTGTAGTGATTGTAAATTGTGTAAGTCCGCACTAGTGTAATAATTAAGTGTAG
>NW_019757844.1:0-290 GCF_002891405.2 Cryptotermes secundus | reverse complement strand
GGTGCAAATTCAAATAATATATATTTTATTATTATTATTATTGAAGAATTCGTTACCTAAGCACACATTTCGTACATTTTGGTATGTGTAATTGTGAACTAAAAGAAATACGGAATTTGTAGGCGTGTTTTTAAACTGTCTGCCGAATTTCACAGCCCAAGCTCCAGTGGGTCAGAAGTTATCGTCATCAGCCTGAATGAGGCTTTCAGAACATTTCGTCTACAAGCGTTGGCCTATGAAAAATTCGGTCCTCAAATTATGTCTGAAATACCGTTTTGAATCAATAGTAA
>NW_019757843.1:0-290 GCF_002891405.2 Cryptotermes secundus | reverse complement strand
TTACTTAATTATGTTTCATATACATTATTTCATAACATGACCAGTATTGTAGAAAGTATTGTTGCTGTAACTGCTGCTACTACTACAACCACCACCACTATCACCAACCTGCTGCAGTCACTTTGTCACATGTCGGCCGTTCTTTTCTGCACTTGAATGTTAACCAGCAATGTGAATTGAAAGAATAAAGAGGTAATATGCTTTGGTGCTTATCTCAGAGCCAGGTACAGTGAAACCAAAGTAGAGCAAGTATGACTTGTGATGAGGACTTCATTATAGCAACAAAAAGA
>NW_019757842.1:0-290 GCF_002891405.2 Cryptotermes secundus | reverse complement strand
AAATGAAAGCTGAAATAAGAGCCAATAATGAGAAGTTTGAGGCCCTTCAAGCTACTCTTGTCTCCCTTATGGATGCATACCATGCCAAGACAGAAGCTAACCATGAGAAGATGATGACCAAATTAGATGCCCATTATGAAAGGATAAGAGCCTGGTGAAAAGAGATGATGGCCTGCCAAGAAATGACAGAGACCTATCCAGAAAATCTTTTGGAGCAATGAAGAAGTGGCATAGGGGCTGGAACCTGGCTGCAGGGCACTACAGAAAGCAGAAGGAATGGATCCAGGACA
>NW_019757841.1:0-290 GCF_002891405.2 Cryptotermes secundus | reverse complement strand
GGTAAAATTCAATAAAAGCTACAAGAAGGCAGGAGGAAAGAAACGAGGCAAAAGCAGTAAATAAAAATTAATAAAATAAATAAAAAACTGTAGGAAGATACAAGGAAAAGAAGAGGGAGGGGGCATAGGAAACAATAGTCAAGCAGAGGGCTGTAATTAAACAAGAAGTGTCAAAGGTAGGAAACTTAAGGAGTTTGTGTAGAATGTGGTTAAAGAATACAAGTGGAATAAAAAACAAAGATTAGAAACACAAGCAAAAGATATGTGGACAAGGAAGTATGGAAAATTAA
>NW_019757840.1:0-290 GCF_002891405.2 Cryptotermes secundus | reverse complement strand
AGAAATACGCTAGAACATAAAAGTTTCCTAACTGATACAATAAATTATTTGCTATAATATACGAAGATTATGTCTTACAAATGAAAACACATTATTTTCGCGTCCTTTGCCTCCTTTTCCTTGAACGTGAGAGTTTCCAGCGAACTCCCTTGTGTTGCATCTTACATAGTGGTACAAAACAACCAAATAAACTTTTACAAATATGTGTGTATGCGTACATTGAAAATCATATCAATATCCAATTACAAAATGCTTACTGTCATTGAACATGGATTTTTCTAGGACTAGCC
>NW_019757839.1:0-290 GCF_002891405.2 Cryptotermes secundus | reverse complement strand
TAGTTATTTCTCGAGTCTCTAATATGCCTTCTCTTTCTACAGAAGCTAATAGTCACACAGCTATCAACAAATATTCTGTCTTTTACTGAACCCACCCCGCCACTGGTCCCAATCCAGCGCCAGATTAATCCAATCCGTATTTAACATGATACAGGCGAGATGTGCTGCGGGAAGAAGATAAGAAATCGATATGAATTTTAAAGAGCTCCATCTTCAGGGATTATAATGCCGAGTAGCCGTTGGAAGTCAACGAACGTTTCGTAGGAACATTTCGCCTAAAACTTCAAGGC
>NW_019757838.1:0-290 GCF_002891405.2 Cryptotermes secundus | reverse complement strand
TGACAGAAATCCATTTAAAAAGAAGAAATCTTTCATATATTTCTGTATTTCCTTATATTAATTTTAAACCATTAAAAATATTCGGAAAAATTCATAAATTAGGTTGAGATTGTTCAGAAATTGTTTCAATAATTTTAATAAACTTAGAATTACAGAACATTTAATTAAAATTCATTAAATAATATAGTAATCATCAGAAATTAGAAGCAATTCCTTTAATTAGAGTGAAATATTTTTTTTAATTGATTGAAATTCTTTATTTTAACATTAACATTTCAAAGAATTTTAGG
>NW_019757837.1:0-290 GCF_002891405.2 Cryptotermes secundus | reverse complement strand
TGTTCGCTGGAACGTGTATACTGAGTCGTTGCCTAGCAGTGGGTCAATATTTCACAATACTATCTCTTGGAGAGATTGAGAAATACCACACAAAATGTCAGAACAGCCAGTCTGTAGATAGAAATTTTAACTCGGGACTTTAGGAATCTGTAGTCATAGACATGCGGCCTACGAAAATAAAAGTCGCGGTGTCCTGTAACGGTGGATTCGGCATGGATCGTAATTCATTTGTAAGCTAATGACAACGGATGGTAGAATTTCCATACCTGCTTGCTGTCTTGTCCAGACTG
>NW_019757836.1:0-290 GCF_002891405.2 Cryptotermes secundus | reverse complement strand
TAATTTCAGTATGTAAATATAGTGGAGATGATGGAATTCATATAAAATACAGAAGAATAAACATTGGAAAGCAACAGCAATGACAATGCTCTTCCACCATAATGAGATGGAACGTGGAGCCCATCCAGTTCTCAATTTTACCTCTCGCCCTTCTGTATAGTAACTCCAGAATTTAAGAAATCACTAACAAAACAAACAAACTCCGTGTCCTATAGTCCGCAAACGAACTATACCGACCGAGAGAGACCGCCGCTTGTCGGCCTAGTTAGTGCCAACTTTACCGGATAGAG
>NW_019757835.1:0-290 GCF_002891405.2 Cryptotermes secundus | reverse complement strand
TTTAACGATGTTGCACCCTGAATAGCTCAGTCGGTAAAGAGACGGATTACTGCTGGAAGACAGGCTTCCAATTCCCAGTAAGAGCAAGAGAGTTTCCTCTTCTAAACACTGTCTAGACCGGTTCTGAGACCCACCCAACCTCCCTACCAATGTGTACCGAGGTCTCTTTTCCCGTAGGTAAAGCGGCTGGGGCTTGAAACTGACCAGTCTCCTTCATCTATTGTCGAGGTGAAGTATAGTGGAGTTCTCCTTTGCGAATGGTTTTCATTTAACTTTCACGAAGTGCCAAG
>NW_019757834.1:0-290 GCF_002891405.2 Cryptotermes secundus | reverse complement strand
TTCTACATATTGTAACGTGCATAGCTAGGCAACGGCTCTGTAAAACATTTCCTAGGTAACATAGTCAACTGTAGAACTGCAGTTGCTTGTTATCGAACGTTTCAATAATCACGCTGTTACAAGGGCATATCCATGGTAACAACTTCTGTCAGTGCTGAAACCTTGAAGGCAGGGTGATCTCTATTCAGTTCTCCAGAAGCTATGAAGGGAGGGCAGAACAGACCAGAATACCTCCTGAAGGCTGGGTCGAATACTCCACCATGACTCTGCGAGTCGTAGGAGACGATGAA
>NW_019757833.1:0-290 GCF_002891405.2 Cryptotermes secundus | reverse complement strand
TGTGGAGGCTTTCCACCTTTCCGTCTTCAATCGGGGACTCCGTCCTGCTGGGTTTGGCTGGGGCCTCCTATACCGCCTCTACTACCGATCTTCTTGACTCCGTGGTCGTCTACGTAGTCATCTCTACCCTTCCTCTGCACTTTGCAGACGTCGCAGTCCCGTCCGGCAGTACGTCGATTGCTGTTTTTTCACCTTCCTTCCACCTGGCGGGTGGTTTGTCAGTTTAATTTTCTGGCCGTCCAACTCTTTCCTTGGAGGCTATGTCAATACTAGCGCTTAACGCTCTTAAG
>NW_019757832.1:0-290 GCF_002891405.2 Cryptotermes secundus | reverse complement strand
TTTTCCCTATTTCGATCCGGATTGGCGAGGGTTTACTGTATCTGTAACACAGTTTATTGCATAGGGTTCAGGTTTATTTATAGCCAGATTCTGTGTCACTGAATGTAGCCGGCAGGCAAGGGTTGTTGTCAGATGGAAATGAGGCTTCCCCAAGCCACGGTATGAGTCACTTCAGCGCTGCCAGGCAACAATTAGGTCGTTTGGGTAGAACAACAAGTTGTCTTGAAGGTGTTCGTGTCCAGCTGTCAGTCAAGATTTAGCAAAAGTGAAATAAGGAACCTGCTGTTCAC
>NW_019757831.1:0-290 GCF_002891405.2 Cryptotermes secundus | reverse complement strand
TACGTTTCGGAGGCTCTGATCGCCTCAGTCTTCAAGGTAAAATCTTAGAGGAGGGCTGAATTGTTCCTAACTTCATCATTCCTTCTCTTTCTCGTAACGTGTGAAGACGGCAGACCGGTAAAGTGCCATAAGACTCTGCAACCCATCAAGCCCTTCGCTACTGCGGGAGGGCTACCAATCCAGGCGGAACTAATTAGTAATGTGGCAGGAATGTTCTTACACACTTAAATTCAAGACTGGTGTCGAATGAAATTTACGTTCTAACCTTATTTTTTTTCTTGGCACTACAG
>NW_019757830.1:0-290 GCF_002891405.2 Cryptotermes secundus | reverse complement strand
TGTTTTACTATTTGCTGTGTTGTGACGGTTCATTAAAGATTTGTAAATATTGACGTGTGGAATTCGCGCCAAAAATGTGTCCTCACCTTTCACTTACTTTCTGTAGATGCTTACGATCTCCTTTCCGCTGCTACTACACATTACTGTCCCTGAACCTTCCAAATTTAGGATTAACATTTCACAATAATTCAAATAAGAAAAATCTTCACCAGTCACACTGGACGGAGCTGCTTAACTTATCATGATATTCACTGATATATTGGGTTTCTGGACTTTATCCATCGTCCTGG
>NW_019757829.1:0-290 GCF_002891405.2 Cryptotermes secundus | reverse complement strand
CTTAATTCATTAATCACAGGGGCAACTTTAGCTTTCCTAACTCAACTGCTAACTCGCATTTTTATTTCCCATATTTCTATCATGATTATCCGACATCCGGGTTAGATGTAATCGGATTGGAGAGGGTTTACTCTATTGCTGCATGACACCGGTCGGGTTCCTTTTATTTTACATGTTAAAAAGTCCTCATGAAGCAGGAATCACAAATGCTGGTCTTGTCTTCTGAGGCGAGAAGCATGCGTATCCTTGGCTAGCTATATTTGTTTAAACACGGCTGTAACAGTTGCAGT
>NW_019757828.1:0-290 GCF_002891405.2 Cryptotermes secundus | reverse complement strand
TATAGAAACTGTCTGCATCAGAAATTCTCACACTTTACTTTGGACACAACTGTATTCTTATAAATGTTACAAAACTGTTCTCACTTACCTGGATGTTCTCAATTATAACTGATGGTACAGTCCCTGTAGGATGTTCACATGTAGTTTTTCAACAAGATAATATCTCAAGCCTACTTCCATAGGTATGAATGTGATAAAAGCTAGAAGATAGGTAACTGGCCATGAAGGTCCATAAGGTTGAGACGCTGAGGCTCCCACATCTTCTAGGCAATCAGCTCACATATAGCAGT
>NW_019757827.1:0-290 GCF_002891405.2 Cryptotermes secundus | reverse complement strand
TTTTAAGATTTTCATAATAAATGAGCAGTCTATTATTTCAGGACAGATTATTCAAAGAAAACCTGACAAGAAACAACTGCTTCTGCCACAATGTACTTTTTGGTTTGTGTTTCATTTAGGGCTGCTGGCAGTGACATGACCCAGGGTCAGCTTGTTTTTCCACGAGGATGTGTTTTGGGTTCATCAGATTTAGGTCTGTTGGCTACAGCAGAAGTAACTTCTGTCCTTGTTCACAGGTAAGAAAACTAGCAAAGAGACTGTGAAAAGTAAGAGAATAAATATTTGATGGG
>NW_019757826.1:0-290 GCF_002891405.2 Cryptotermes secundus | reverse complement strand
TTTGCGTTGCATGCTTGCTTGCTTGCTTTGCGTTTCTTGCTTCCTGGCTTTTCGTTGCTACATTCCTAGCTTGGCTGTGCTTGCTTGCTAGATTTGCGTTGGTAGCTTTCTAGATTGCTAGATTTGCCTTTTCAACTTGCTAGTATTAGTTGCTCTCTTGCTGTCTTTGCGTTGCTTGCTTGCTAGCTTTTCATTGCTATCTGGCTTGCTTTGCGTTCCTAGCTTGCTAGTTTTCCGTTGCTAGTTTAGTAACATTTCTTGCTAGCTTGCGAGCTTTGCTTTTCTAGCTT
>NW_019757825.1:0-290 GCF_002891405.2 Cryptotermes secundus | reverse complement strand
TGAGGTACAGAATGCCACTTTGCCATTGCATTTACTCAAGTTACATTGTCGGGTTCACCAATGTGGGAGTCGTTGATGATCTTCACCACACGAGCTCCAATCACTTCGGCAATCAAACACGGCTTTGTGGCTCAAAAAGCTACCAATTCCCGGTACCACAGTGTCCATCTACTGTGATACATCTGCCAGGAAACCTCGGCCGTACATCCCAGCTCCTCTACGGTAAGAAGTGTTCCAGTCCGTCCATGCTAAGAACCCCTTTTGGAATAGCAGAGTTTCAAACCCCTCAG
>NW_019757824.1:0-290 GCF_002891405.2 Cryptotermes secundus | reverse complement strand
CTTAGCCCAGGGATTTGTAGGCAACGAAAAGGGAACCAATTGCTTGGGGGTTTAGCTGGACCACCCTGTTCCTGGGGGATATAAATACGAGGATTTGGCCCTTCAGGTTGGGGGGAATCTCGAATCTGAGACAGTAAAATGTGGCCTTCAGTCCTTCGGGAATCAGACCCGAGAATGGCTCCGCTGGTGAGGACCAGCAGCAATTCTAAATGACAGACCCACCCTCTCGTTAGAGAGGACGTTACATAAGGATTATGACTGGAAATGTTCTGTTCAAAATAAAATTACTG
>NW_019757823.1:0-290 GCF_002891405.2 Cryptotermes secundus | reverse complement strand
CCCCCCCCACACTACAGTCTTTAATAGTTACTGTGGCACTACTTGGCATAACAAATTTAGATGTACTCTGTTTTGGCACTTCAAGATGACAATGTGTGTGTTTTACAGGTTTAACGGAATGTGAAAATCATAGTTGCAACTCGTCACTTACATTGTTTCTTGCAAAATTCATGTGCATAATTTCCATCACTAAGTAATTTCCTCTTTTTAATCTTTAAGAGAGAAATCTGTATTTTATTTGGGCACACAACAGTGCAGTTTGTTCAGGCACTATGCTAAAAGCTGGAAAG
>NW_019757822.1:0-290 GCF_002891405.2 Cryptotermes secundus | reverse complement strand
CTTTATACTGTCACGTGCAGGGGAGTGTGCGTAACTTACTAAAGATGATTTTAGATTGGATCACTGGATTTATTGACGCCTCATACAGAGCAGTCGGGACTACAGGCGATATAGCGCTGCCGCTGTTCTACACAATTTTCAGTTCACCGTTGCACACGAACTAAGGTTCTTCCCTAGTCGTATACTGACAACGGATTTATAACAGTCTCACTGTCATCTGAAGCCATACGCCCGTGTGAGGCGGCGTAGAATGCCCCCACCGTAACCTTGCGAGTCGTAGGAGGCGACGA
>NW_019757821.1:0-290 GCF_002891405.2 Cryptotermes secundus | reverse complement strand
AATTTAATGAATTAGCTGAACAAGTCAACGTGGGGCCAATCAGAACCTGCCACGTACCTTCTAAATGTCATTTTATATTGCTGGACCTAGCGAATTTCCTGGGGCCTTCTCCGTCTTTCGAAGGAACTCAACATGGGAACAAAAGGCACTGATTTCCCTTTCAATCCCACCTCTTCCAACCAAAAGCATGTTCTCTACGTTGAATTGACGACCCAGTAATGAAGACAAACGGTCCTCAGCTGTGATTATTTGCCTTTAATGACTCGATGGGTCTCATCTGGTTTGAAACG
>NW_019757820.1:0-290 GCF_002891405.2 Cryptotermes secundus | reverse complement strand
GTTGGTTAGAGTCTTTAATTGCGCTTAAATCCCTTTTAGTCTAAATGTGATGCAATACCTGCAGGTCATTAATATACACGTGTTTGCGACAAGCTTACCGAGACAGTTGCCCTCAGGGTCTGAATTATCTTGTCAAACAACCAATCTCAAAGTTGCTCTATATTGGAGTAAATTTAACCTGTGGCGCTATCAATTTGAACGTCTCAATTAACAATCGCTTATGCTCTTGCTGTGAGCACTGACAGCATATGTGTTGATATAATGTAGTATGATAAATAATATATAATATA
>NW_019757819.1:0-290 GCF_002891405.2 Cryptotermes secundus | reverse complement strand
TTTCAAGACAGAAGGGAATGTTCTATGCTGAAGACAGAATCAGTACTCCCCTTCTAATTTTCTATAACATCTACTAGACTAAATACTTGGCGCCATATCCCAGCATACTAGAATCGTCCGTATTTCGTTAGGAGTTTAGTTATTGTATTTAAATCTAGACTGTTAATACCAATAATTTTTCTTATATCTGAAGTTGTTTTTGAGAGAAAAAGAATACAATTTTGTGATGTTTCAACAATACTGTCAATTACAATTAATATGTTGCTGGACATTATCCATCATCTTGTCTG
>NW_019757818.1:0-290 GCF_002891405.2 Cryptotermes secundus | reverse complement strand
TCCATGCGTTGAGTGGGATTCGAACCGACAATCCCAGTGTTCGAGTGGGCGAAGACGTTCCATGCCCTAGACCGCGCATTCACTGTGATCGACCATTTCGTATTAATTTATTTGTCTTGGGCGCCATTTTACAATTTTTTCTTAGCACTGGAGTCAGGTTCATTATTTAATGATAACGCAGACGTTCCAGTCACCATGCCAGAGTGAAATATGTTTTAGTTCCTGAGGATCTACAGCGTTAAGCCATTCGTAATGCCAGGGCTTAAAAATATTTACCCGAATGTTTTATT
>NW_019757817.1:0-290 GCF_002891405.2 Cryptotermes secundus | reverse complement strand
TCCTTCCACGTTTATTAAACTTTCTTTCAATAATCATTTTCACGCCCCTCAAGATGACGTAAGGAATGCAAAATGTTGGTCAGTAAAATCATTTGTTGACTAAAAGACTCACTGAATTAGATGGTGCTTTTGGGTTCGACAGTGGGTTCAATATGAGTTCTATAATTTACGAGAGTTCGGTGGCCTTCACAAGGGTTCTCTGAATATGGTCAACGAGTTCTTCTTTTGTGCCCTCCTGGCTAGACTTCTAATTATTATCGCCTATCTCTGTTAGAAACCCCCGGCCTTCT
>NW_019757816.1:0-290 GCF_002891405.2 Cryptotermes secundus | reverse complement strand
TATGTCTCAAATCATTGTGGGTGGACACAGGCAACTGGGACACACTCCAGATATTCATTAGTGAAGTAACGGGCTACGAACTATCCTGACAGGTTTCTCATGACGCCTTTCATTCTCTCTGGGTCACGAGCGCCTCGTTTCAAATTCATATCCGTTCGTCGTTCATTATCACCTTCCTATCTCATCCGACTTTGTCTTAACATGCACTCAAACATCGTCACGATAAGCAAATAAGCTACCCCATGTATACCGACCGAGCGAACGCCGCTTGTCGGCGAAGTTAGTGCCAA
>NW_019757815.1:0-290 GCF_002891405.2 Cryptotermes secundus | reverse complement strand
GAGCACTGCTACCCTGAAAAACGAACTGGTTCAATTCCTTGGCCACCATGGTCTCCTGATTTAACTGCCTACATTTATTATTATGGGCTTTGTAAAGGATGTTATGTACATGAAATGCCAAATAACATTGAACTGACTAGACAAGCTGGCTGCAGCGGTAACGCATTCGGGAAGTGCTTGATTCGTAACCAGGCTGGGACACTGACAATCTTGAGAGTTTCTTCAGTCCCGTGAGTGAAAGTACGGAATCGTGTCTTGAAATAGACAGCTGACTGTTCTCTTCACATTCT